>NC_090337.1:59263744-59541317 GCF_035084215.1 Heptranchias perlo
GAAGGGTTTGTTCAAAGAGCTAGGTGACTGTGAATCCTGCCTCCGCCATATGCATGGCTCCGGCAGTGGCTGTTAAGGTCACCACTGCCCGTAACTTCTGCACTACGGGGTCATTTCAGGCTGAGACATCTGTAACATCAGCCGAACAGCTGGGTGCAAATGAACCAAGTGACTGATTCGTTGCCCTCTAAAACTAACAATTCCATCAGGGTCTCCATGGACACGGAGGACACTGACGTGACACCGCAATTTTACAGAGCGGCAGGAACAGGTGTCAGCCTCAGCTCAGTGTTACTGCTCTCACCTCAGTTTCCTGCAGGCCTCCATAACCACCGCCTGTTAACAGGGGTGAATCGGACAGCATTTCCAGGAGGAGTGCGGGTGGAAACCTGGAAAACCCCTCCCTCCCCGACACCATCCGATGGCCTGATCCCTGAGATTTTCCAGAGGTGGGTTTTGGCCCAATTTCCAGCCCCTCCGTTCCCAGGATTCTGGTCATCTGCCCGAGAAAAGAGCACAGGTTCTAGGCCCATCTCTCCAACCTATAGAAATGTTAATCCTTTGTAAATTCTGTGTATTTTCATCTACAGAGAATCTTTCACCCTGCAGGGACTCAGCGAGATATGCAGAGTCATGTGAGTTTCAGAAGTTACATTTTTGTCCTAAATATTTATATATTGTAAAGAAACATGTCGACTTGATGCAGACACTTCAGCCGGGCTGTAGCCCCTCACCGGGGCCGGGCTGTATCCCCTCACTGGGGTGGGGCTGTAGCCCCTCACCGGGGCCGGGCCGTATCCCCTTACAGGGACCGGGCTGTATCCCCTCACCGGGGCCGGGCCATAGCCCCTCACCGGGGCCGGGCTGTATCCCCTTACAGGGACCGGGCTGTATCCCCTCACTGGGGCCGGGCTGTATCCCCTCACTGGGACCGGGCTGTAGCCCCTTACAGGAGCCGGGCTGTAGCCCCTCACTGGGGCCGGGCTGTATCCCCTCACTGGGGCCGGGCTATATCCCCTCACTGGGGCCGAGCTGTATCCCCTCACAGGGACCGGGCTGTATCCCCTCACTGGGGCCAGGCTGTATCCCCTCACTGGGGCCGAGCTGTATCCCCTCACTGGGGCCGAGCTGTATCCCCTCACTGGGGCCGAGCTGTATCCCCTCACTGGGGCCGAGCTGTATCCCCTCACTGGGGCCGGGCTGTATCCCCTCACTGGGGCCGGGCTGTATCCCCTCACTGGGGCCGGGCTGTATCCCCTCACTGGGGCCGGGCTGTATCCCCTCACTGGGGCCGGGCTGTAGCCCCTCACCGGGGCCGGGCCGTAGCCCCTCACCGGGGCCGGGCCGTATCCCCTTACAGGGACCGGGCTGTATCCCCTCACCGGGGCCGGGCCGTATCCCCTCACAGGGACCGGGCTGTATCCCCTCACTGGGGCCGGGCTGTAGCCCCTCACCGGGGCCGGGCCGTAGCCCCTCACCGGGGCCGGGCCGTATCCCCTTACAGGGACCGGGCTGTATCCCCTCACCGGGGCCGGGCCGTATCCCCTTACAGGGACCGGGCTGTATCCCCTCACAGGGGCCGGGCTGTATCCCCTCACAGGGACCGGGCTGTATCCCCTCACTGGGGCCGGGCTGTATCCCCTCACAGGGACCGGGCTGTATCCCCTCACTGGGGCCGGGCTGTATCCCCTCACGGGGACCGGGCTGTATCCCCTCACTGGGACTAGGCTGTATCCTCTCACGGGGACCCCGCGGGCTGTATCCTCTCACGGGGACCGGGCTGTATCCCCTCACTGGGACTAGGCTGTATCCTCTCACGGGGACCCCGCGGGCTGTATCCCCTCACCGGGGCCGGGCTGTATCCCTTTACAGGGACCAGGCTGTATCCCCTCACTGGGGCCGGGCTGTATCCCTTTACAGGGACCGGGCTGTATCCTCTCACGGGGACCGGGCTGTATCCTCTCACGGGGACCGGGCTGTATCCTCACGGGGACCGGGCTGTATCCTCACGGGGACCGGGCTGTATCCCCTCACGGGGACCGGGCTGTATCCCCTCACGGGGACCGGGCTGTATCCCCTCACGGGGACCGGGCTGTAGCCCCTCACGGGGACCGGGCTGTAGCCCCTCACTGCGGCAGGGCTGTAGCCCCTCACTGGGGCCGGGCTGTAGCCCCTCACTGGGGCCGGGCTGTAGCCCCTCACTGGGGCCGGGCTGTAGCCCCTCACTGGGCCATGAGTCTGTGGTACTGACAGTTACAGAGTATTTTTGCAAGGTCCTACTGTCACATGGGGCTTGCTGTGCGCTGCCCAGCACGGTGACTGCAGGAGTGCTGATGCCTGGGTGCTCCTGGAGCACAGGGGGGGTCAAGGGCTTACATCCTGGAAACAGCAGGTGTTAAAGGGCTACAGGTTGCCCTTAAAAGGAGAAATCCATTATCCAAAAAAATTGGAAGAAGCAAACTGGAGAGCCCAATGGAGGCTACAAGTGCATTTCTTGAAAAGCAACAGGTTACTGGGAAACCAGCTGATCAAACAACAAACACTGGAACAGACGCATCAAACTAAGCAGCTATAGGCACCGAGTCAGAACAGTTCAAGCAAAAGAAAGATGACTGGGAATTGGCTTCCGTAAAACACCCTTTACAGCTTTACTCCAAATCTAATTTATGATATTAAATTTGTGGGCTGGCACCAGAAATACATTCCCATGAAAGACTGGTGTAAAATCCCAAATAGTTCAACTAATGTTCTTCAGGAAAGGGAACCTGCCACCCTTAGCTGGTCTGACCGACATGTGTTGGATCAACCGAGTAGATTAATCGAAATTATATAGGTTTTGATGCCAGTGATAAATCAACATGTTGGCTTATTAATAACGACAGAAAGTACAAGCAAGTTATACTTACAAGTAAGATATCCATCGGGGTATGGGAGCTACTAAGCAATTCTGACATGTTCTCCGTATGGAATTCCAAAGAATTACTGGAAGTGAGCCTATTTATGCACTTAGATAGACAATGTCAGATGACTTAGTCTGAACCTATCAATTCTGAGATTATTGTCATGTGATCTTTATGTGACATATGCTACTATACCAGATGGCAATGTCACTCCATGTACACTCGATGTGAGTGGCATTTATTTCTTATCTGTAGAAGGCAACACGATTTTGAATAGTTATAAACATCACATCTTACCAGAATAGTAACAACTGAAGCCTAGACAGGTTGGGGAGAATTTTAACCCCCTCCCCCCCCACTCCATGACGGGTGGGAGAGGGTCAGGGTAAGGGGTTAAATTGCTAAAAATGGGGACTTTGACCCCAAGCCGCTGTGAACGCGCCTATTTCTGATTTAACCGCGGCTGGTTTGAGGGCAGCTGAGTAGCCCACGCTGGAGAGGCGGGTGAGTGATTTTAATATGTTAATAAGGTTGCGTTCTTCATATTTTGGCAGCCATTTAGATTTAATGGCAGCGGGCCGCGTTTCCCAGGGCTCGGGAAACCTGGCAGCTGAAGGGAAGAGGGAGTTGCCAGATCCAGTGGGTAAATGGTTTTCCAGCACTGCCTGTAGCCCAGTAGGAGCAGCAGTGCTTCCCCACGGCCCCTGCAAACCTGCCGACCCCCCTCCCAGCAATGTCCCCCCCTCATGATGTTTCCCCCCGTGATCTGTCTCCCCAATGATATCTCCCCCCTACGATGTCCCCCCCAGTGATGTCTTCCCTCGCGATCTCTCCCCCCTCTTCGCTGCCACGCTGCGAGTGATCTTCTTGATTGTCGGAGACCGTTCCCAGCAGATACACTATCCTACAACATGTGACTCCAGTCCCTCACTGTGTGATTAAGTCAATGTCCTCTGTAGTGGTCTAGCACTCAGCATTAAAACCAAATCGCTCAAGAAAGGCGACTCACTACCACCTTCTCAGGGCAAACCAAGCATGGGCAATAAATGCAGCTTTTGTTCACGGCTGTTCCTGAAAACAAATGAAAAAACAAAATGGCCCATGCAATACCTGACCTGGGAACGCCAAAAATGGGCACATGCTTCTGTTCTGCGACATTTCTTGAAGATCACAAAAAATCGTTGACTGCTGTCGTGTTTTGTTCCAGATGTGTACATAGTGGCTATCGTTAAGGATCAGACCCTGACCTGGGATGGCCTGGAGGGGAAGAAGTCGTGCCACACTGCTCTTCATCGCACTGGTTGGAATATCCCAATGGGGCTGCTGATCGCAGAGGGGAAAATCAAAAACTGCAACCTTTACAACTGTAAGTGGAAGTCACTCTGTTTGGTTGGAGATGTGAGTGACTGGACAACGTTTGCTACGTGTGAGGTTAAAATAACTTTGGTCTGGGCAGCAGTCACTTATAACCCGTGAATGTTCATTTAGTGGCGTTCTGACTGTTGGAGCTGTTGAAGCGAGTACTGGCCACTAGATGGCGCAGCAGACCATTTCCTCTCCCCCTCCCACTCTCCCCACAATTCACCCTCTCTCCACCTATTCCACTCAGTACACACGAGTTCCTGTTCCATTTGGTACACGTGCATGTTGCTGTCCCATTGAGTACACACATGTGTTCCCATTCTATTCAGTACACACGCGTGTTCCCATTCCATCCAGTACACATGCAAGTTCCTGTTCCATTGAGTATACACGCATGTTCCCATTCCATTCAGTAAAATGCGTGTTCCCATTCCATTGAGTATACACGCATGTTCCCATTCCATTCAGTATACACACGTTACCATTCCAGTCAGTACACGCATGTGTTCCCGTTCCATTCAGAGGCACACGTGCGTCACCATTCCATCCAGTACACGTGTGTTCCCTTCCATTCAATACACACATATGTTACCATTCTATTCAGTACACACGCGTGTTACCATTCCATTCAGTACACACGTGTGTTCCTGTTCCATTCAATACACATGTTTATTCCCGATCCTGTCATGAATATCGATTGTGCTGAATTCCTGTTGCTGCTGCTGAAAACTGAAAACAACTTCTATTTTCTTTTTGAACGAAGCGACATATTTCAGCGAAAGCTGTGTCCCGGGGGCAACTCCTGGGTCCAAACTGTGCTCTCTGTGTATCGGCCAGGAGAATTCAACCGAACCCGGAAAAAACAAGTGTGCCTTCGCCAACAGCGAGCGATACTTTGCCTACAGTGGTGCTTTCAGGTACACAGTTTGATTCTGAGTGTTGTAATGCACCTGGGAACCAGTCCAGTTACAGTGAAAGCCATTTTATCCCAACGGGTGCTGGCTGATTAACTGCTGACTTTGTTTATAGTGAATCCAGGTCCACTCACAAACATCTGTTCTCCACAGCACGAAGCTGCCCTTAATTCAGAATATAATTGGAAGTGTCACTGAGAGTGACTGCGGGATAGGATGGCCCGTAATGGCAAAGTGTCACACTGGTGCAATAAGGACTGAGGCTCTTTGTGACTGAGGCTCAGGAACTTATTAGTACAGCGTAGAGGGAGCTTTACTCTGTATCTAACCCATGCTATACCTGCCCTGGGAGTATTTGATGGGACAGTGTAAAGGGAGCTTTACTCTGTATCTAACTCGTGCTGTACCTGACCTGGGAGTGTTTGATGGGACAGTGTAGAGGGAGCTTTACTCTGTATCTAACTCGTGCTGTACCTGACCTGGGAGTGTTTGATGGGGTAGTATAGAGGGAGCTTTACTCTGTATCTAACTTGTGCTGCACTTGCCCTGGGAGTGTTTGATGGGACAGTATAGAGGGAGCTTTACTCTGTATCTAACCCATGCTGTTCCTGCCCTGGGAGTATTTGATGGGACAGTGTAGAGGGAGCTTTACTCTGTATCTAACTTGTGCTGCACTTGCCCTGGGAGTGTTTGATGGGACAGTATAGAGGGAGCTTTACTCTGTATCTAACCCATGCTATACCTGCCCTGGGAGTGTTTGATGGGACAGTGTAGAGGGAGCTTTACTCTGTATCTAACCTATGCTGTACCTGCCCTGGGAGTGTTTGATGGGACAGTGTAGAGGGAGCTTTACTCTGTATCTAACCTATGCTGTACCTGCCCTGGGAGTGTTTGATGGGACAGTGTAGAGGGAGCTTTACTGTGTATCTAACTCGTGCTGTACCTGACCTGGGAGTGTTTGATGGGACAGTATAGAGGGAGCTTTACTCTGTATCTAACTCGTGCTGTACCTGACCTGGGAGTGTTTGATGGGGTAGTATAGAGGGAGCTTTACTCTGTATCTAACTCGTGCTGTACCTGACCTGGGAGTGTTTGATGGGGTAGTATAGAGGGAGCTTTACTCTGTATCTAACCTGTGCTGTGTTGAGATGATGCTGGCACTTGGTTACAGAAATGGGGACTATTCTATTCCCCGATACTGACATCCTTCAACTATTAATTGACATTTGAAAACATATGGGTTAATAAATGACAGCCAGCATGGATTTATTAAAGGAAAATCATGTTTGACTAACTTGATTGAGTTCTTTGATGAAGTAACGGAGAGGGTTGATGAGGGTAGTATGGTTGATGTTGTGTATATGGACTTTCAAAAGACGTTTGATAAAGTAGCACATAATAGACTCGTTAGGAAAATTGAAGCCTGTAGTAATAAAGGGTGGCTATGAAATTGGCTAAGAGACAGAAAGCAGAGAGTAGTGGTGAACGGTTGTTTTTCAGGCTGGAGGGAAGTATACGGTGGTGTTCCCCAGGGGTCAGTATTAGGACACTGCTCTTTTTGATATTTATTAATGGTCTGGACTTGGGTATACAGGGTATAATTTCAAAGTCTGTGGATGACACAAAACTCAGAAATGCAGTAAACAATGTTGTGGAGGATAGTAACAGACTTCAGGAGGCCATAGACAGACTGATGAATTGGGCAGACACATGGCAGATGAAATTTAATGCAGAGAAGTGTGAAGTGATGCATTTTGGTAGGAAGAATGAGAAGAGGCAATATAAACTAAATGATACAATTTTAAAGGGGGGGTACGAACACAAATCTTTGAAGGTGGCAGGACTCGTTGAGAAGGCTGCTAAAAAAGCATACGGGATCCTGGGCTTTATAAACAGAGGCATAGAGTACAAAAGCAAGGAAGTTATGCTAAACCTTTATAAATCACTGGTTAGGCCCGAACTGGAGTATTGTGTTCAATTCTGGGCACCACACTATAGGAAGGATGTCAAAGCCTTAGAGAGGGTGCAGAGGAGATTTACTAGAATAGTACCAGGGATGAAGGACTTCAGTTACGTGGAGAGTAAAGAAAATAAGGAGAAACTGTTTCCAGTGGCAGAAGGGTCAGTCACTAGAGGGCACAGATTTAAGGTAATTGGCAAAAGAACCAGAGGGGAGAGAGGAAATTCTTTACACAGTGAGTTGTTATGATCTGGAATGCACTGCCTGAAAGGGAAGTGGAAGCAGATTCAATAATGGGGAAAGGGCAGGGGAATGGAACTAATTGGTTAGCTCATTCATTGGGCTGGCACAGGCACGATGGGCTGAATGGCCTCCTTCTGTGCTGTATCATTCTATGATTCTATATGTGCAATATTCACACAAAAAAATTGCACTGGAATCCCAGTTTAATGTAATTCCGATGAAACTGCTGGAGAGTGTTCTCTGGTGTGGCGTTCGTACTCTGATTACCATTTGAGTTTTCAATGACTTTAATTTCTACCCCAAAATCTACCCCAGTGTAAATTTTTTTGTCAGCATAACTCTCTCTATCCCATGCTGGGGATGAGTTGCACGGACATTCGATAGCCCCCCTTGGTATCATGGCCAACTGACCATCCTTTATCTGTCAGTTATATGGGCAGGCTATTCAACTGTGGGGGCCATCACCGACACGTACACAGGGTGCTTGCCCAGTATCCAAAATACACGTAGTTCCCAGCAGGAGCAAGTGCACTGGCTGGTTTTTGCCCTCTTTGGTTCAGGGATGTTGAGGCTGACTGAAGCAGCCGACTGTCTCCAGGACTGAGAGCAGTTGGCTCAGGATGTGGATTGAAATGGGACTTTCCTGCTCTGTATGGCTCAGCAACTCACTGAACCGCAATGTGATATGGTTTTTTCTCCTCATCCATATAAAATGAAGAGATAAAGTTTAGAAAAAAGAAGAGTGAAATAAAGTCAATATATTACAGCATTCTCTCCAAATCTCACACGTCCTCCAACTGTTTAAGAGCTGAGACACTTCATTTTTTAAAAATTCATTCTCAGGATGTGGCTGGCAAGGCCGGCATTTATTGCCCATTCCGAGTTGCCCTGAGTTTGATATGACTGAGTGGATTTCCAGGCCACTTCAGAGCACAGCTACCAGTCAACAACATTGGTGTGGGACTGGACTCACATGTGGACCAGACCGGGTAAGGACGGCAGGTTCACTCCCTAAAGGATGTTCGTGAACCAGTTGGGTTTTTATGACAATCCTGACAGTTTATTGGTCATTTTTATTTCCAGATTTTGTTTTTTTTAATTCTGAAACTGCCCTGTGGGATTGTGAACTCATGTTCTCTGGATGACTGGTTCAGTGACATAACCACAACACAACCGTACCCATCGAGAGTCATGTCCAAATGAAGACAGTTCTTTAAAAAGATTACTGACCGCAGTTTCTTTCAGGTGCCTGGTGGAGAAGGGCGATGTTACTTTCCTCAAACATACAACTGTCTTTGAGAACACTGATGGTATGTGTGAGCTCCTGGTCCCACAATGCTGCCTGCACGGGTAGGGCTCTCAGTAGTAACCGAGATCAGGCTGGGCATTGGTGATAAAGAGACAAGCTACACAGAATTACATCGAATTTACCTGCCTTTGCTCCATATCCTTTGATACCCTCACCCAACAAAATTCCATCTATCTCAGTCTTGAAAGCTCCAATTGTCCCAGCACTCGCAGCCTTTTGGGAGAATGGGATTCCGATTTCTACCACCCTTTGTGTGAAAAAGTGCTTCCTGATTTCATCCTGATTTTAAGATTATGTCCCCTCGTTCTTGATTCCCCCACCAGAGGAGATCGTTTCTCTCTATCTACCCTTCCGGATCATTCTAACAGGTGACCTCAATCAGATCACCCCTCAATCTTTTATACTCAAGGGGATACAAACCATGTTCATGCAACCTGTCCTCATAATTTAACCCTCTAAGCCCCGGAGTGGACCATCCCTAATGGGTCGGAGTTCCTGGAGACATGTCAGTGATAAACTCAAGGAGAGTTAATGGGCAAATACAAGTGTGAATAAGTACATGAAGCTCCCTCCAGGGCTCAATGAATAAAGACGCCGCTAGAGTTAGGATCTCTCTCGCCTCTGAGTCACAAGATCGTGGGTTCAAACTCCACCCCAGAGACTTGAGCACATAATCCAGGCTGATGCTTCAGTGCAGTACTGAGAAAGTGGGTTAGGGACAGGACAGATGTCAGGAGAATGGTTCTGGGGAGGTTGTGGAGGCAAAAATCTTGGACTCATTCAATAAGTGGTGAAATTCATCATGGGCAAGTGAATGGTAAAGAGAATCGGCAGCAGAGTGAAACAGGCTGTAAATTCCCTCTCACCTGTTTAAGGAGCAGAGTGAAACAGGCTGTAAATTCCCTCTCACTTGTTTAAGGAGCAGAGTGAAACAGGCTGTAAATTCCCTCTCACTTGTTTAAGGAGCAGAGTGAAACAGGCTGTAAATTCCCTCTCACTTGTTTAAGGAGCAGAGTGAAACAGGCTGTAAATTCCCTCTCACTTGTTTAAGGAGCAGAGTGAAACAGGCTGTCAATTCCCTCTCACCTGTTTTGAGTTACCATCAAGATGAATTTCACCCCGTGAGGTGATGGAGACCTTTTTATTCTAGTTGGATGAGCTAGTTGGGCCCGATTAGGCCTTCCTTGTCCACAACTATCTTCGGATCCGGTACAAGAGTTTTACGCAGTCTCAAACTCATTCACGTCTCACCTTATTCTCACAAGCAATCAGTAATCTGTAAATGTTTATTATTTGCTTACCAATGATTCTGAGGCCTACCTGTTGGGATTTTGGCACAAACACTTGCGGCCTCTCACCTCAGTAGCTCTGTATCATGTGACAGGAAAGAGGGGATTAATCAGTGTTCTGACAGCAGACCTGGATTCTAATGAGGCCAGTTACTGTGAAGGAAAGGATTCACTCTGTGTGTCACTGCTGTGTAGATTCTAATCAATGTTTCACCTTCAAGGTAACTCACAGGAGGAGTGGGCGAGAGGCCTCAGGTCCAGTGATTACAGGCTGCTGTGCAAAAATGGCACACAGGCTGCTGTGACAGATTACAAGACGTGTCACTTGGCACAAGTACCAGCTCGAGCTGTTGTGTCTCGACCAGAGATGAGGGAACAAGTCCTGCAGTTTTTAAAAGAGCAACAAGTGAGTATTTGGGGTTTATGTGCTCTTAATGCGAGTGTTTGGGTCTTGCCTGTACTCATTGTGATGTTTGGTGTTTGCTTGTACTCAGTGTCAGTGTTTGGGATTGACCTGTACTCAGTGTCAGTGTTTGGGATTGACCTGTACTCAGTGTCAGTGTTTGGGATTGACCTGTACTCAGTGTCAGTGTTTGGGATTGACCTGTACTCAGTGTCAGTGTTTGGGATTGACCTGTACTCAGTGTCAGTGTTTGGGATTGACCTGTACTCAGTATCAGTGTTTGGGATTGAACTGTACTCCGTGTCGGTGTTTGGGATTGACCTGTACTCAGTGTCAGTGTTTGGGATTGAACTGTACTCCGTGTCGGTGTTTGGGATTGACCTGTACTCCGTGTCGGTGTTTGGGATTGACCTGTACTCAGTGTCGGTGTTTGGGATTGACCTGTACTCAGTGTCGGTGTTTGGGATTGACCTGTACTCAGTGTCGGTGTTTGGGATTGACCTGTACTCAGTGTCGGTGTTTGGGATTGACCTGTACTCAGTGTCGGTGTTTGGGATCGACCTGTACTCAGTGTCGGTGTTTGGGATTGACCTGTACTCAGTGTCGGTGTTTGGGATTGACCTGTACTCCGTGTCGGTGTTTGGGATTGACCTGTACTCCGTGTCGGTGTTTGGGATCGACCTGTACTCAGTGTCGGTGTTTGGGATCGACCTGTACTCGGTGTCGGTGTTTGGGATTGACCTGTACTCAGTGTCGGTGTTTGGGATTGACCTGTACTCGGTGTCGGTGTTTGGGATTGACCTGTACTCAGTGTCGGTGTTTGGGATTGACCTGTACTCCGTGTCGGTGTTTGGGATTGACCTGTACTCCGTGTCGGTGTTTGGGATTGACCTGTACTCGGTGTCGGTGTTTGGGATTGACCTGTACTCAGTGTCAGTGTTTGGGATTGACCTGTACTCAGTGTCAGTGTTTGGGATTGACCTGTACTCAGTGTCGGTGTTTGGGATTGACCTGTACTCGGTGTCGGTGTTTGGGATTGACCTGTACTCTGTGTCGGTGTTTGGGATTGACCTGTACTCAAGCCGTGGGAGTATGCTTTCTGCCAGCGCCAGTAATCGGTTTGTTTCTCAATGCAGTTGAAACACGGCCGCGGTGGATCTGAGGAGGACAGATTCGCAATGTTCAATTCGACCAAGTTTCACCGCGAGCACGTCCTGTTTCTAGATTGGACCCAGTGCTTGGTTGAAGCGTCCAGCACAGATTACAGAGAGTTCATGGGTGAAGGATTTGTCACAGCAATGGAAGGCCTCTACTCCTGTGAACCTCCTGGTAAATATTACTGAAACACTGATTTCAATTCATAGCAACAGACTGCGCAAAGTAAACTGTCACTTACCAGAAACCTGAAATCCCTGAATACAAGAAGAAGGGGCAATCTCTTCCCCCTTTCACAGTCTGCGTTGTTTATTAGAAGATTTGAGAGGGACATTACAGAAGGGAATAGGAACAGCTTGCATTTATACAGCACCTTTAATGTAGAAAAACATCCAAAGGAGTTCCACAGAGGAGTAATGTAAAGAAATGGAGCAGGAGATTTTAGGAGGTGACCAGAAGGTTTGTCACAGAGGTGGGCTTTAAGGAGGGTCTTAAAAGAAGAGAGGGAAGTGAAGAGGCAGAGGGGTTTAGAAAGGGAATTCTGGAGCTTAGGGCCTAGGCAGCTGAAGGCACAGCCGCCAATGATGAGGTTAAAGGGAGGGGTTCGGGGGGGGGGGGTGGAGTGCAGAGATCTCGGAGGGTTGTAGGGCCGGAGGAGGTTACAGAGCTAGGGCGGCTTGAGGCCATGGAAGGATTTAAAGGTGAAGATGAAAATTGGAGGCACTGGTGGACTGGGTGCCAATGTAAGTCAGTGAGCACAGGGGCGATGGGAGAATGGGACTTGGTGCGAGTTAAGGTCTGGGCAGCAACGTTTTGGATGAGCTGAACTTTACAGAGGGTGGATTGGAGACCGGGCAGGAGAGCATTGGATTAGTCGAGTCTGGAGGTAACAAAGCATGGAGGAGAGTTTCAGCAGCAGATAAGGTAAGGCCGGGGTAGAGATGGGCGATGTTGCAGAGGTGAACGTTAGCAGACTTTGTGATGGGGAGGATATGGGATCTGAAGCTGATCTAGGGGTCGAACAGAACGCTGAGGCTGCAAACAATCTGTTTCAGCCTGAGACAGTGGCCGTGGAGAGGGATGAAATCGATGGTGAGGGAACGGAATTTGTGGAGGAGCCTGAAGACGATGGCTTCGGTCTTCCCAATATTTAACTTGTGGAAATTGTGGCTCATCCCAGACCGGATATCAGGCAAGCAGTCTGACAACACAGAGGTACTGGAGGGGTGGAGAGAGGTGGTGGAGAAATAAGGCTGGGTGTCAGAGTACATGTGGAAGCTGATTCCAGGTCTGGGAATGATGTTGCCAAGGGACAGCATGTAGGTGAGGAAGAGGAGGGGGCCAAGGATGATGGTGCCTGGCAAGGACGGTGGTAATGGGACAAGTAATTGGTAAGTGGAACCAGGCGAGGACAGTCCCATCAAACTAGACAATTGAGGAGAGGCGCTGGAGGAGGATGGTGTGGTCGACCATGTCAAAAGCTGCAGAGCTGGTGATGGATGGATAAACCAGTTGTGCATCAAACATGCCCAAGTCTGCGCCCATTGGACTTGACGGAGTGAACGGGGGCGGGGTGGAGGGGGGGTGGTGGGGAGGAGGGGTCATACCAGGAGGAGAAAGGTTTTGATCCTAAGTGGAAAATAAAAGTTAATCGCAACTCACTATTTCAAGTTAAATCACTGCTGCAGGACAAGGCGTGCAGAGGGATAAACTGGTAAGAGCCAAGTGTAGGAAGCACTTCTTCACACAAAGCGTGATCAGTACCTGCAATGGGCTATGGGTAGAGTAATGGAGGCAAAAGCTCTTGGTCATTCAAAAAGCCAGTTAGAGGCTGTGATGGAAGGATGAGCAAAGTGGATCTGACCCACCCACTGAACCTTCTCTGAATTGGAGGTCATGGTTTGTTTATTCACAATTACTCGATTTTGCCCAGGTAGAACCATTTTGTGTCTGGTTTGACCTTTCCCTTTAAGAGACGAAAGCTGCCAACTCTTCCCCCCTCCCTGCAGGACTCATTTTCCCTACCTTGCTGTAGGGAGCCTCGCTACTGGAGCTGGTGTTGGGAGGTAACTTTTTCCCATAACCCGTGCGAAAAGTTTTTCCAATGCGCGTCCTGGTGGTCGAGTGGGAATACCCGATTCATGGCGTTCTTGGACACCCGTTTTCCACAATGACCCAGTTGGGGGTGGTTGGGTGGGTGCCCTTTCTCCTTGGTTGGGACAAAGAGGGTGTCTGATCCTCAGTTTCAGCAATTTTTTCTCTACTGTCCCAGCAACAAATTATACGGCTATTGTCCCCGGCAGTATTGGGAGACTGGTCAGCTCACAGGATTTGTTTCTAATGGTGTACAGGTAGCAAAGGATCTTACTACTGTCAGGGGAACATTCAACCTATCATTCTGTGCTGGATTTGATTCCAAATAATTTTCCCACCCAGTCCCAGAGTGTGAGAGTGTCTAACCCACTGTACCACCCAGTCCCAGAGTGTGAAAGGACAGTGTCTGACCCACTGTACCACCCAGTCCCAGAGTGTGAAAGGACAGTGTCTGACCCACTGTACCACCCAGTCCCAGAGTGTGAAAGGACAGCGAGTGAATGGTGCAATGGTTAGTGTGTCTGAGTCACAGTTTCGAACCTTCTGTTCAGGGTGGGCCATTGATTGTGTGACACAGTTTCTATCTTCCTGTTCGGGTGGGCCATTGATTGTGTGACACAGTTTCTATCTTCCTGTTCGGGTGGGCCATTGATTGTGTGACACAGTTTCTATCTTCCTGTTCGGGTGGGCCATTGATTGTGTGACACAGTTTCTATCTTCCTGTTCGGGTGGACCATTGATTGTGTGACACAGTTTCTATCTTCCTGTTCGGGTGGGCCATTGATTGTGTGACACAGTTTCTATCTTCCTGTTCGGATGGGCCATTGATTGTGTGACACAGTTTCTAGCTCTGCACTTGTCAGCCCGTGACTTTCCCTCCATAATTGTGAATGGACAGAAACCACAGACTGACCAGCACAGAAGTGGAAACATCCGAATGTCCAAAAATTGCTGCTACACTGGAAATCTTCTTTCCTTGCAGATTCCCTCGATGTCTGCCAGACCCGACAGTGAGTCGGGCTCGATTTCCACACTGATGACCCAATGATTCCCAATGCAGTGTGGGCTGTAATTCTCCACTCTCTCCGACAGTACAACAATGTCCGCTTCTGTGTCTGCCTGAATTGTTTGTATCTAGTGAACAGATTAGCAACAGACACCCTGCAACATGGATCTCATTCTGAACACTGAATAAACTCTACCTCCATCAGTAATTTCAGTCTGTTAATTTTGTAACTATGATGTTCTGTAACTGTGGTGAGCTGCATAGCTGGTAACAAGGTGAAGGGAACTGTGTTGATCCATATTCAATGTTGCATCTTGCCTTTAAATCCAGCCCAGGCTGATACAATGCAATCTCCTCTGGGTGACAGCTGTTGTGTTTAGACTCAGTCACATTCCTGTACCTTAAACTGCTTCAATAAAGAACCACATGGAGAAACCCCTCACATATTGAGAACTCGATGCACATTCTGCACCCAGCCTCCATTACACAAGCATTTATAACCTTTGAGTTAACAGGAAGATAATACCTGTTTGTTATTGTATTCAGGCCTCAATATTTCCCCTTGTGCGTTAGTGATAATGAATTTGTAAATGTGTTGATTGTGAACACAATTGTTTATACTGATGGAGTGAGGGAAATACTGAGTACACAGACACTGGGTGAGATTTTGCTGTGAACAGTGAACGAACAGCGGCCGGAGATCGTTAGACTTGCACTTACCCATAGACTTTTCATGGGCTTTTCCCCGGCATGTTCCTCTCATTGGGCGTTCAGTCTAATGCGACTCCCTCTACAGGGCATCTGGGACCTGTGTGAACGGGTAACTGTGCATCTGCTTAACTAATTGAAGCATATTAATAAGCAGCACAGGGTCTGAAGTTAGAATAGTGAATTCAATGTCAAATCAGGCACAGAAAGCATAATAAAGAGGGGGTAAGAAATATTAAATTAAGAGACAGAGATAAAAGAGACAGAAAGAAAAAGTTAAAAAATTTTTTTTTTTTTTAAATGTCCAACAACAATTAAAATCTGAAGGAATGAGACTCCACACTTGTAAAAATTAATTTTCAATGCCAGAGAGGTTGTTTGGCCATCATCACGGCTGGAAAAGAACTTGGAGCATAAGGAGGAGGATCCAGATGTGGTGGTCCACGTAGGAACCAACGACAGAGGTAGAACAAGGAATGAGATTCTGCTGAGGGAGTTTGAGGAGCTAGGGCCCAAATTAATAAGCAGAACCTCAAAGGTAATAATCTCTGGGATACTGCCTGAGCCACGCACAGTTTAGCATGGGACAAACAGATCAGAGAGATAAATGTGTGGCTCAAAGAGTGGTGTGGGAGACATGATTCATGGGGCATTGGCACCAGTACTGGGGAAAGAGGGAGCTGTTCCGTTGGGACGGGGTCCACTGGGCTGAGACCAGTGTCCTGGCGAATCAAATACCTAGGGCTGTAGATAGGACTTTAAACTAAAAATGGGGGAGAGGGTTCAGGTGAGAGGAAATTTAGAAACCGACAGAGGCTAAGGCCATACAGCAGTGTAGCGATTTGGGTAAAGATAAGCAGTGTGACAGGAAGGGACAGAGAGTTTAACGGTAATAATGTATCAGCAAATAAGGTCAAATCAGGGAAAAATGGCAAAAAGTGTAAATTAAAGGCGCTTTATCTGAATGCACAAAGCATTCGTAACAAGATCGATGAATTAATGGCACAAATAGAGATATATGGGTTTTGATCTAATAGTAATTACTGAGTCGTGGTTGCAAGGTGACCAAGATTGGGGACTAAATATTCCAGGTTAATTGACTTTTCGAAAAGACAGAAAAATGGAAAAGGAGCTGTGGGGGGGGGGGGGGAGGGGTAACCCTGACAATAAAGGATGACATAAAGAGAGTAATGAGAAAGGATCTCGACTCGGAAGATCAGTAAGTAAAATCAGTACCGGTGGAGATAAGAAATAACAAGAGGCAGAAAACACTGGTGGGAGTAGTTTCTCGGCCCCCTGACAATAGTTATACTGTTGGACAGAGCATTAATCAAGAAATAAGAGGAGCTTTTAACAAAGGTATTGCAATAATTGTGGGGACTTTAATCATCATACAGACTGGGCAAATCAAATTGGCAAAGGTAGTTTGGAGGGCGAGTTCATAGAATGCATTCGAGACAGTTTCCTGGAACAATACTCTGTGGAACCAACCAGGGAACAGGCTATTTTAGATCTGTCTTGTGTAATGAGACAGGGTTAATTAGTAATTTCATAGTAAGGGATCCTCTTGGGAAGAGTGATCATAATATGATAGAATTTCACACTGAGTTTGAGAGTGACATACTTAAGTCCGAAACTAGAGTTTTAAACTTAAGTAAAGATAATTACATAGGTATGAGGGGGGTGAGTTGGCTAAGATAGATTGGGAAATTAGATTAAAAGGTATGATAGTAGATAAGCAATGGTAAACAGTTAAAGAAATATTTCATAATTCTCAATGAACATACATTCCATTGAGAAATAAAAACTCCAGAGGAAAAGTGATCCAGCTGTGGCTAACTAAAGAAGTTAAGGATAGTATTAGATTAAAAGAAGAGACTTATAAAGTTCCCAAGAAGAGTAGTAAGCCTGAGGATTGGGAAAGTTTTAGAAACCAGCAAAGGATGGCCAAAAAATTGATAAAGAGGGAGAAAATAGAATATGAAAGTAAACTAGCAAGAAATATAAAAACAGATTGTAAGAGGTTCTACAAGTATGTAAAAAGGAAGAGATTAGCGAAAGTAAACTTGGGTCCCTTAGAGGCTGAGACAGGAGAAATTATAATGGGGAATAAGGAAATGGCAGAGACGTTAAACAAATATTTTACATCAGAAATAGTGGGGAACCAAGGGTCTAATGAGAGTGAGGAACTTAAAGTAATTAATATTAGTAAAGAAAAAGTACTGGAGAAATTAATGGAACTAAAAGCCGATAAATCCCCTGGACCTGATGGCCTACATCCTAGGGTTCTAAAAGAGGTGGCTGCAGAGATAGTGGATGCATTGATTATGATCTTCCAAAATTCCCTAGATTCTAGAACGGTCCCAGTGGATTGGAAGGTTGTAAATGTAACCCGGCTATTCAAGAAAGGAGGGAGAGAGAAAACAGGGAACGACAGGCCAGTTAGCCTGACATCAGTTGTTGGGAAAATGCTGGATTCTATTATTAAGGATGTGGTAACAGGGCACTTAGAAAATCATAATATGATTAGGCAGAGTCAACGTGGTTTTATGAAAGGGAAATCGTGTTTGACAAATCTATTTGAGTTTTTTGAGGATGTAACTAGCAGGGTAGATAAAGGGGAACCAGTGGATGTAGTATATTTGGATTTTCAAAAGGCATTCGATAAGGTGCCACATAAAATGTTGTTACACAAGATAAGGGCTCATGGGGTTGGGGGTAATATATTAGCATGGATAGAGGATTGGTTAACGGAGAAAAACAGAGAGTAAGAATAAATAGGTCATTTTCAGGTTAGCAGGCTGTAACTAGTGGGGTGCCACAAGGATCAGTGCTGGGGCCTCAGCTATTTACAATCTATATTAATGACTTTGATGAAGGGGCCGAATGTAATGTATCCAAGTTTGCTGACGATACAAAGGTGGGAAAGTAAGCTGTGAGGAGGACACAAAGAGCTCAATTTTAATTTGGAAGTGCAGGTGCATTGGAGGCGGGGGGGGGGCTACAAAAATCGGGGAAATGAGGAGTGGGAAACGAACCTGGCTCCAACACGTCGACTTCTGCGGCTCACAAAGACCCATCTGGGTGCGTGCACCGTTCCCGAACCCGGAAATCCCACCGGCTTTAATTGCCGGCTTTATTAAAAGAAGCAAATGTACCTCAATGAGGTACTTAAAGTACTTTATTTCTTACATATTAGGTAGTTAAAATGATTTTCAACTTACCTGGGCGGCCTTCCCAAGGCTTCCGATTCAGAAGGGCCGGATCAGTCAAAAATAAAGTAAATAAGTTAAATCAAATAACATTTCACAACTTAAAAAAATAAATAAGCCTACCTTTGAAACAATATCACCTGCACCCCCCCCCTTCTCCGATGTCCCTCTGATGTCTCCCCGCCCCCCCGCCCCCGATGTCTCCCTCTGGGATGTCTCCCCCCCCCCCCCCCCCCCCCCCCCGCCCCCGATATCTCCCTCTGGGATGTCTCCCACCACCCCCCCCGCCCCCGATGTCTCCCTCTGGGATGTCTCCCACCACCCCCCCCCACCCCCGATGTCTCCCTCTCTGATGTCTCTCCGAGGTCTCCCCCCCCCCAGCTCCGATGTCCAATGTCCACCACCCCCCACCGATCTTTGTGTCCCCTCCCATCTTTGTTCCCCCCCCCCCACTCTCTCTTGCAGCACCGGATGACGTCTCTCTCTCTGCGCCCCCCGACCCCGGCGTTGTAGCTCCTGTCGGCAGGATGGCTGCCGGGTGCGAAACCCAGAAACAAGATTAATGAGCATCACCCACCTCGCGTTCGCGCGGGGGAACGGTAAGTTTATATTTTTCGGGTTTGCCATGCTAACAATGAGCCACCGCTGCTGCCATCTCACCACCCTTTTAAAACTGAGCCCCCAGAGTCTGTAAAGGGATAGAGACAGGTTAAGTGAGGGGCAAGAAGGTGGCAGGTTGAGTATAGTGAGAGGAAATGTGAGGTTATTCACTTTGGTAGGAAGAAAAGAAAAACATAATACGTTTTAAAAGGTGAGAAAATAGTCAATGTTGGTGTTCAGAGGGATTTGGGTGTCCTCGTACACAAAAAACAGGAAGTTAACATGCAGGTTCAGCAAGCAATTAGGAAGGCAAATGGTATGTTGGCCTTTATTGCAAGGGAGTTAGAATACAAGAGTAAGGAAGTCTTGCTATAATTGTACAGGGCTCTAGTGAGACCACACCTGGGGTACTGTGCACAGTTTTGATCTCCTTACTTAAGGAAGGATATACTTTTTTTCATTTGTTCATGAGATGTGGGCGTTGCTGGCGAGGCCGGCATTTATTGCCCATCCCTAATTGCCCTTGAGAAGGTGGTGGTGAGCCGCCTTCTTGAACCGCTGCAGTCCGTGTGGTGAAGGTTCTCCCACAGTGCTGTTAGGTAGGGAGTTCCAGGATTTTGACCCAGCGATGATGAAGGAACGGCGATATATTTCCAAGTCGGGATGGTGTGTGACTTGGAGGGGAACGTGCAGGTGGTGTTGTTCCCATGTGCCTGCTGCTCTTGTCCTTCTAGGTGGTAGAGGTCGCGGGTTTGGGAGGTGCTGTCGAGGAAGCCTTGGCGAGTTGCTGCAGTGCATCCTGTGGATGGTGCACACTGCAGCCACTGTGCGCCGGTGGTGAAGGGAGTGAATGTTTAGGGTGGTGGATGGGGTGCCAATCAAGCAGGCTGCTTTGTCCTGGATGGTGTCGAGCTTCTTGAGTGTTGTTGGAGCTGCACTCATCCAGGCAAGTGGAGAGTATTCCATCACACTCCTGACTTGTGCCTTGTAGTTGGTGGAAAGGTTTTGGGGAGTCAGGAGATGAGTCACTCGCTGCAGAATACTCAGCCTCTGACCTGCTCTTGGAGCCACAGTATTTATGTGACATGTCCAGTTAAGTTTCTGGTCAATGGTGACCCCCAGGATGTTCATGGTGGGGGATTCGGCGATGGTAATGCCGTTGAATGTCGAGGGGAGGTGGTTAGTCTCTCTCTTGTTGGAGATGGTCATTGCCTGGCACTTATCTGGTGCGAATGTTACTTGGCACTTATCAGCCCAAGCCTGGATGTTGTCCAGGTCTTGCTGCATGTGGGCACAGACTGCTTCATTATCTGAGGGGTTGCGAATGGAACTGAACACTGTGCAATCATCAGCGAACATCCCCATTTCTGACCTTTTGATGGAGGGAAGGTCATTGATAAAGCAGCTGAAAATGGTTGGGCCTAGGACACTGCCCTGAGGAACTCCTGCAGCAATGTCCTGGGGCTGAGATGATTGGCCTCCAACAGCCACTACCATCTTCCTTTGTGCTAGGTATGACTCCAGCCACTGGAGAGTTCTCCCCCTGATTCACATTGGCTTCAATTTTATTAGGGTTCCTTGGTGCCACACTTGGTCAAATGCTGCCTTGATGTCAAGGGCAGTCACTCTCACCTCACCTCTGGAATTCAGCTCTTTTGTCCATGTTTGGACCAAGGCTGTAATGAGGTCTGGAGCCGAGTGGTCCTGGCGGAACCCAAACTGAGCATCAGTGAGCAGGTTATTGTTGAGTAAGTGCTGCTTGATAGCACTGTCAATGACACCTTCCATCACTTTGCTGATGACTGAGAGTAGACTGATGGGGCGGTAATTGGCCGGATTGGATTTGTCCTGCTTTTTGTGGACAGGACATACCTGGGCAATTTTCCACATTGTCGGGTAGATGCCAGTGTTGTAGCTGTACTGGAACAGCTTGGCTAGAGGCGTGGCTAGTTCTGGAGCACGTCTTCAGCACTGCAACCGGGATTTTGTCGGGGCCCATAGCCTTTGTTGCATCCAGTACACTCAGCCCTTTCTTGATATCACGTGGAGTGAATCGAATTGGCTGAAGACTGGCTTCTGTGATGGTGGGGATATCGGGAGGAGGCTGAGATGGATCATCCACTCGGCGCTTCTGGTTGAAGATGGTTGCAAATGCTTCAGCCTTGTCTTTTGCACTCACATGCTGGACTCCGCCATCATTGAGGATGGGGATGTTTGCAGAGCCTCCTCCTCCCGTTAGTTGTTTAATTGTCCACCACCATTCACGACTGGATGTGGCAGGACTGCAGAGCTTTGAGCTGATCCGTTGGTTGTGGAATCGCTTAGCTCTGTCTATAGCATGTTGCTTCCGCTGTTTAGCATGCATGTAGTCCTGAGTTGTAGCTTCACCAGGTTAGCACCTCATTTTTAGGTACGCCTGGTGCTGCTCCTGGCATGCTCTTCTACACTCCTCATTGAACCAGGGTTGATCCCCTGGCTTGTTGGTAATGGTAGCGTGAGGAATATGCCAGGCCATGAGGTTACAGATTGTACTGGAATACAAATCTGCTGCTGCTGATGACCCACAGCACCTCATGGATGCCCAGTTTTGAGCTGCGAGATCTGTTCTGAATCTATCCCATTTAGCACAGTGGTAGTGCCACACAACACATTGGATGGTGTCCTCAGTGCGAAAACGGGACTTTGTTTCCACAAGCTCTGTGCGGTGGTCACTCATGGACAGATGCATTTGCGACAGGTAGATTGGTGAGAATGAGGTCAAGTAGGTTTTTCCCTTGTGTTGGTTTTCTCACCACCTGCCGCAGGCCCAGTCTGGCAGCAATGTCCTTCAGGACTCAGCCAGTTGTGGTGCTATCGAGCCACTCTTGGTGATGGACATTGAAGTCCCCCACCCAGAGTACATTCTGTGCCCTTGCTACCCTCAGTGCTTCCTCCAAGTGGTGTTCAACATGGAGGACGAGTGATTCATCAGCTGAGGGAGGACGATAGGTGGTAATCAGCAGGAGGTTTTCTTGCCCATGTTTGACCTGATGTCATGAGGCTTCTTCAACAGCACCTCTCAAACCCGCGACCTCTACCACCTAGAAGGACAAGGGCAGCAGGCACATGGGAACAACACCACCTGCACATTCCCCTCCAAGTCACACACCATCCTGACTTGGAAATATATCGCCGTTCCTTCATCGTCGCTGGGTCAAAATCCTGGAACTCCCTTCCTAACAGCACTGTGGGAGAACCTTCACCACACGGACTGCAGTAGTTCAAGAAGGCGACTCACCACCACCTTCTCAAGGGCAATTAGGGATGGGCAATAAATGCCGGCCTCGCCAGCGACGCCCACATCCCATGAATGAATAAAAAAAAATGAGATTTCATTGGGTCTGGAGTCGAATGTTGAGGACTCCCAGGGCCACTGC
The DNA here is from genome assembly GCF_035084215.1 of Heptranchias perlo. NCBI lineage: Eukaryota > Metazoa > Chordata > Chondrichthyes > Hexanchiformes > Hexanchidae > Heptranchias > Heptranchias perlo. Next base: position 59,286,316 of record NC_090337.1, read on the forward strand.
TTCCTGACTGTATATCATTGTACCGCCACCTCTGGTGGGTCTGTCCTGCCGGTGGGACAGGACATACCCAGCGATGGTGATGGAAGAGTCTGGGATGTTGGCTGAAAGGCATGATTCTGTGAGTATGGCTATGTCAGGCTGTTGCTTGACTGGTCTGTGGGACAGCTCTCCCAATTTTGGCACAAGTCTCCAGATGTTAGTGAGGAGGAGTTTGCAGGGTCGACTGAGGCTTGGTTTGCCTTTGTCCTGTCTGGTGCCTAGTGGTCCGTCCAATTTTATTCTTATTATGACTTTTTGTAGTGAGATTGTACAACTGAGTGGCTTGTGAGGCCATTTCAGAGGGCGATTAAGAATTGACCACATTGCTGTGGGTCTGGAGTCACATTTAGGCCAGACCGGTTAAGGGCGGCAGGTTTCCTTCCCTAAAGGGCATTGGTGAACCAGATGGGTTTTTACGACAATCTGGTAGTTTTATGGCCACCATTACTGACACTAGTTTTTTTATTCCAGATTTTATTTAATTAATTGAATTTAAATTCCCCAGCTGCCATGGCAGAGATTTGAACTCATGACTCTAGATTATTAGTTTAAGATCTACTAGATTATTAGTCCAGTAACATAACCACTATACTACCATACCCGTAGAGGCAGTGCAATGAAAGTTCACTAATATAAAAACAGAAAATGCTGCAGAAGCTCAACAAGTGAGGCAACATCTGTGGAGAAAGAAACAGAGTTAACATTTCAGGTCGAAGGCCTTTTGTCAGAAGGTTCACTAGATTGATTCCTTGTGATGAGAGGGTTGTCCTGTGAGGAGAGATTGAATAGAATGGGCCTATAGTCTCTGGAGTTTAGAAGAATGGGGTGATCTCATTGAAATCTATATAATTCTTAGAGGGTCCCCAAATAGACCCAGCCCCCCCGAATAGACCCAGCCCCCCCGAACAGACCAAGCCCCCCCGAACAGACCAAGCCCCCCGAACAGACCAAGCCCCCCGAACAGGCCCAGCCCCCCCGAATAGACCCAACCCCCCGAACAGACCAAGCCCCCCCGAACAGACCCAGCCCCCCGAACAGACCCAACCCCCCGAACAGGCCCAGCCCCCCGAACAGACCCAGCCCCCCGAACAGACCCAGCCCCCCCGAATAGACCCAACCCCCCGAACAGACCCAGCCCCCCCGAATAGACCCAACCCCCCGAACAGACCCAGCCCCCCCGAATAGACCCAACCCCCCGAACAGACCCAGCCCCCCGAACAGACCCAGCCCCCCGAACAGGCCCAACCCCCCGAACAGACCCAGCCCCCCCGAATAGACCCAGCCCCCCGAACAGACCCAGGCCCCCCCAAACAGACCCAGGCCCCCCGAACAGACCCAGCCCCCTGAACAGACCCAGCCCCCCCGAACAGACCCAGCCCCCCCGAACAGACCCAGCCCCCCCTCCCCAGAACACCCAGCCCCCCAGAACTGTTGGTCAGTTTGTTTAAGCTGTCAGACAGTTTGCGTTAACAACAACAATAACTTGCATTTATATAGCGCCTTTAATGTAGTAAAACGACCCAAGCCTCTTCACAGGAGCGATTATTAAACAAAATTTATCACCAAGTCACATAAGGTGACAAATTAGGACAGGTGACCAAAAGCTTGGTCAAAGAGATAGGTTTTAAGGAGCATCTTAAAGGAGGAGAGTTCGAGAGGTGGAGAGTGGAGAGGTTTAGGGAGGGAATTCCAGAGCTTAGGGCCTGGGCAGCTGAAGGCACGGCCGCCAATGGTGGAGCAATGAAAATCAGGGATGCGCAAGAGGCCAGCATTGGAAGAGCACAGAAATCTCGGAGAGTTGTAGGGCTGGAGGAGGTTACAGCGATAGGGAGGGGCGAGACCATGGAGGGATTTGAAAACAAGGATGAGAATTTTAAAATCAAGGCGTTCCCGGACCGGAAGCCAATGTGGGTCAGCGAGCACAGGGGTGATGGGAGAATGGGACTTGGTGTGAGTTAGGATACGCGCAGCAGGGTTTTGAATGAGCTCAGGTTTATGGAGGTTGGAAGATGGGAGGCCGGCCAGGAGAGCATTGGAATAGTCTAGTCTCAAGGTAACAAAGACATGGATGAGGATTTCAGCAGCAGATGAGCTGAGGCAGGGGTGGAGACAAGCAATGTTACGGAGGTAGAAGTAGGCGGTCTTTTTGTGATGGAGCGGATATGTGGTTGGAAGCTCATCTCAGGGTCAAATAGGACGCCAAAGTTGCAAATAGTCTGGTTCAGCCTTAAACAGTGGCCAGGGAGAGGGATGGGGTTGGTGGCTAGGGAATGGAGTTTGCAGCGGGGACCAAAGACAATAGGTTCGGTCTTCCCAATATTTAGTTGGAGGAAATTTTAACTCATTCATCAAATAAGCAGTGTGTAAATCAGAGACGGTGGAGGGGTCAAGAGAGGTGGCTGTGAGGTAGAGCTGGGTGACGTCAGCGTACATGTGGAATTTGAGGTTGTGTCTTCGGATGACGTCACAGAGGGGCAGCATTTGGATGAGAAATAAGAGGGACGAAGGATAGATCCTTGGGGGATCTTCCAGTGAGAGCAGGAAGAGGAGCCATTGCAGGTGATTCTCTGGCTACGACTGGATAGATAAGAATGGAAGCAGGCGAGTGAAATCCACCCAGCTGGACCTCAGAGGAGAGGCGTTGGAGGAGGATGGTGCGGTCAACCGTGTCAAAGACTGCAGACGGGTCGAGAAGGATGAGGAGGGATAGTTTACCACAGTCACACTCACATAGGATGTCATTTGTGACTTCGATAAGGACCGTTTCAGTACTGTGGCAGGGACGGAAACCTGATTGGAGGGGTTCAAACATGGAGTTGTGTGAAAGATGGGTACGGATTTGGGAGGCGACAACATGTTCAAGGACTTTGGAGAGGAAAGAGAGGTTGGAGATGGGATGGTAGTTTGCAAGGACAGAGGGTCAAGGGTGGGTTTTTTGAGGAGGGGAGTGATGACGGCAGATTTGAAGGGGAAGGGGACAGTACCCGAGGAGGGGAAACTGTTAACAATATCATCTAACATGGGTAAACAATTTTACAACACCAAGTTATAGTCCAGCAATTTTATTTTAAATTCACAAGCTTTCGGAGACTTCCTCCTTCCTCAGGTAAATGTTCAGGAGCTCCTTGAAGCCTACGCATTTATACATATAGAACAATACATGGTGTTTACAGAATGCCCCTGCAACTGCCCGTTGCCAAGGCAATCACCGTGTTCAGACAGAGAGGTGTCACCTGCAGAACCCCCGAATACACATTCAACAAAAAAACAAACAAAAAACAAACAAAACTAACATGGGGGCCAGGAAGGGAAGTTGGGTGGTCAGCAGTTTGGTGGGGATAGGGTCGAGGGAGCAGGAGGTGGGTCTCATGGACAAGATGAGTTCGGAGAGGGCATGAGGGGAGATAGGAGAGAAACTAGAGAAAGATGTGAGTTCAGGGCTAGGGCAAAGGGGGAACCTTAGGGGAAGTTTGGCTTGGTGGGCTAGGGGAAGGGAGGGAAGTGGCAGAGGCAGCTGAATGGTCTCAATCTTAGTGACAAAGAAATCCATGAGCTCCGCACACTTGTTGTTGGAGGTAAGGGCGGAGGAGGCAGGGGAGAGGGATATGAAGGTGGTGTTTTGTGGAGGAGAAGCTGGGGGTTATCTTTGCATTCCAGGACGATCCTGGAATAGTGAGCAGTGTTGGCAAAGACGAGCAGGATCCAGTCGTGTTTTATGTGATCCAGCCAGATCTGGCGATGAACGGCTAGACCAGTTGTCCACCATAAACATTTAGCTCTCCGTCAATTTGGCTAGTTTTCTGGGAGGCACGTAAGGTCACTCCAGCTATTCATTAAAGGAGCAGGGGGCAGGGGGTAGGGGCAGGGTTGGGGTGCAGGGGCGGGGGGGGGGGGGGTGGGGGGGCAGGGGTGGGGGGGCAGGGGTGGGGGGGCAGCTGAAACGGTGAGGCTGCTGCAAGTTCAGAGGTGGCCACTGGGTGGTGCTAAGCACCCATGCAGGGAATTCCCTCGATGCAATGTGCAGGGTCCAACTATGGCGTCACTTTTATTTCCAATGAAGACAGGATGTTTGAGTTACTGAGGGCGAAGTCACACAGCAATGATGGATTTCAGTGCTTTAATGTTGAGCCTTACCAAGGAGATTTTTTGGCAAGGGACACGATTATTTATGGACAGAACAATGCATGATAAAAACTCTGTTTCTGTGGTCCTGAAATTACATCCCGGGAACACTGGTGTGTGAACATGTAACATGTCGATCTGTAATCATTCCTTCCCCTATTTAAGCAGAGGTGTTAATCTGTGAATAGCGGAGGAAGGAATTTCAGATGAAGCTGTTAAACTGGATCCCACGTTTCAGTAATTTCAGGGCACAGGGATCAACTTATGTTCTGTTCTTTTTCTCCCCATAACAATTTGGTGTCTCTTCCCAAAGACGCCAGATTTCATTGGCCATTGCTGGGTGGAACCAAACTGTAATCCCCACAGAGCCTGCCCTGTGCCCCTGAGTGAGAGGGGCCTGTGCCCCTGACGAAGGAGGAAGCCTCCGAAAGCTTGTGAATTTAAAATAAAATTGCTGGACTATAACTTGGTGTTGTAAAATTGTTTACAATTGAGTGAGAAGAGGAAGAGGCAGCCGCTGGCACAGTGATGGCCACTAGGTGGCACCAAACACCCAATCATCTCTGTCCATTCCTTCCTCTCCCACTCTGTGTGTCTCAATCCTTGTCTTTCTGTCTCTCTCCACCCCCCACTCTGTGTGTCTCCATATCCTTGACTTTCTGTCTCTCTCCACCCCCCACTCTGTGTGTCTCAATCCTTGTCTTTCTGTCTCTCTCCACCCCCCACTCTGTGTGTCTCCATATCCTTGTCTTTCTGTCTCTCTCCACCCCCACTCTGTGTGTCTCAATCCTTGTCTTTCTGTCTCTCTCCACCCCCCACTCTGTGTGTCTCCATATCCTTGTCTTTCTGTCTCTCTCCACCCCCACTCTGTGTGTCTCAATCCTTGTCTTTCTGTCTCTCTCCACCCCCACTCTGTGTGTCTCCATATCCTTGACTTTCTGTCTCTCTCCACCCCCACTCTGTGTGTCTCCATATCCTTGACTTTCTGTCTCTCTCCACCCCCCACTCTGTGTGTCTCCATATCCTTGACTTTCTGTCTCTCTCCACCCCCACTCTGTGTGTCTCAATCCTTGTCTTTCTGTCTCTCTCCACCCCCACTCTGTGTGTCTCAATCCTTGTCTTTCTGTCTCTCTCCACCCCCACTCTGTGTGTCTCAATCCTTGTCTTTCTGTCTCTCTCCACCCCCACTCTGTGTGTCTCAATCCTTGTCTTTCTGTCTCTCTCCACCCCCACTCTGTGTGTCTCAATCCTTGTCTTTCTGTCTCTCTCCACCCCCACTCTGTGTGTCTCCATATCCTTGTCTTTCTGTCTCTCTCCACCCCCCACTCTGTGTGTCTCCATATCCTTGACTTTCTGTCTCTCTCCACCCACCACTCTGTGTGTCTCAATATCCTTGACTTTCTGTCTCTCTCCACCCCCCACTCTGTGTGTCTCAATCCTGTCTTTCTCTCTCTCTCCACACTCTATCCCCCTTCTCTGCCTGCCTGTCTCTAGACTATCACTGTCTTTCTCTACATCCTTTATCTCTCCTTTCCTCTGTATACCCTATACCTCTTTCTTGCTGTCTTTATTTGTCTCTATTTGTCTGTCTTTCTTAATCTTTCTCTCTCTATCCATGTCTCTCCTTCTTTATGTCTCTGTATTTCTCTCTCTCTCTCTCTGACTCTTTCTATCTCTTTCCCTGCTTTCTCTATCTCTATCTCTCTCTCGGTCTGTGTCTTTGTATGTCTCTTTCTCGGTCTCTATGTCTCTCTATCTCTGACTTTCTCTGTCTCTCTATCTTTCTGTATCTATCTCGCTATCTGACTCCATCTATCTCTCAGTCTCTTAAATGATTCCAGGGTTTTTGCCTCCACTACTCCATACAGAAATTAATTCAATGTGTTGATTATCTTTGTGTGAAGAACTTCTTGATATCAATCCTACAATTGCCGTTCTCCAGTTTGACTCTGTGCCCCTTGTCCTACTGCCTGAGTTTAGTTTGAAGTAGTATTTACACAGCATCATACGAGCTGATTTATCTATTCCATGCTGCTTACTACCTAGGCTGATACTTCATTACTCCTGCTTCACATTACCTTTTCATTCAGCATTTCTGACACTCTGTGCTGGTCTCATATTTATAACTAGGCTTCTCAATAATCCCTCATATACTTATCGAGCTTCCCCTTAAATACATCTGTGCTATTTGCCTCAATTACTCCTTGTGGTAGCGAGTTCCACATTCTAACCACTCTCTGGGTAAAGAAGTTTCTCCTGAATTCTTTATTAGATTTATTAGTGACTATCTTATATTTATAGCCTGTAGTTTTGGACTCCCCACGAGTGGAAACATCTTCTCTATGTCTACCCTAACAAACCCCTTCATAATTTTAAAGACCTCTATTAGGTCACCCCTCAGCCTTCTCTTTTCTAAAGTGAAGAGCCCCAGTCTGTTTAGTCTTTCCTGATAGTTATAACCTCAGTTCTGATATCATCCTTGTAAATCGTTCTTGCTCCTTTTCCAGTGCCTCTATATCCTTTCTGTAATATGGAGACCAGAACTGTACACAGTGCCCTAAGTGTGGTCTAACCAAGGTTTTATACAAGTTTAACATAACTTCCATGCTTTTTAATTCTATTCCTCTAGAAATGAACCCCAGTGCTTTTTTTGCATTTTTTATTGGCCTTGTTAAATTGCATTGCTATTTTCAATGATTTGTGAATTTGTACCTCTAGGTCCCTTTGCTCCTCTACCCCATTTAGACTTAGGAGTATGTGATCTTATTCCTCCTACCAAAATGCACCACCTCACACTTACCTATATTAAAATTCATTTGCCAATTACACGCCCATTCTGCGAGTTTATTGCCCCGAGTTCATGCACCTCATCGCTACTCTTGTGACACCTGTCGCACATGGGGTGGAGACAAGATCAGGCCCCGGCTTAATGACCCGAACAGTCGAAAAGCCTGGCCGCAAATCACTGTTGAGGCTAATTCACGAACAGCGGCCAATTGGGTGAAGTAGTGGAAGTGGCCGTAGGCTGTGTGCTGATCCCAGTTAAAGGAGTCCTTTCATGAGAGGCGAGTCGGAGAGAAAACAAATTTATTGTCTAGGAAGCACTTGGATTCTTTTCTGAGAGACGTGATAAACCGTTACGTAAATACAAGTCTTTCTTTTGTTTTCACAAGGTGTTATTGGAAGTGGAACATCACCCAGAGCAGCACTTGCGACCGTCAACCTTCACAGCTCACTAGTCAGCACAGGACCCCAAGGACTGGTGTCCTCCCCAAGCCATGCAAAGCGGCTGGTTGTGGACTGCAGAGACAATTAATTTGGAGCCCCCGAGCCCAGTTCACTTCCGACTGTGATGAAGGGCTGCTGTGTGACTATGTTGGACTGGGTTGGAGTGCATTACACCCTTAACTCGCTATCCACTCCCTCCTGGATCTTCTGCTCCTGGGTAGGTCCATCTTATGTTGCCAGTAGCTGTATTTGGAGCAGCTGGCTCATATTTCACTTCCTTTAGTCTTAGGGAAACATCTCGTACATCTAATTGGTGAGAATGTGGAACTCTCTACCACATGGAGTGATTGAGACAAATAGCATAGATGCAGTTAAGAGGAAGCTAGATAAGCACATGAGGGAGAAAGGAATAGAAGGATATGCTGATAGGGTGAGATGAAGTAGGTGGGAGGTGGCTCGTGTGGAGCATAAAAACTGGTATAGACCAGTTGGGCCGAATGGCCTTTCTCTGTGCTGTAAAATTCTATGTAATTCCATGTACCATGGTTTTCTGCTGGTTTCGAGTGCGGCTCATTGGGAGAATGCCTGACCGGTGCATCCTTCATGAATCTAAAGTGGCTCCTTGGGAGATCTCTGTCTTCTGCGAAGTGGCTCTGTGGAGTTTTCCTGGACGGCAGCTCATGTCCTTCCGTTTATTTTGCCCCCAGGCTGGTTTCTGCAGGTTAAAGAATTGCTCTCCTTTGCCTGCAGAATTCAGGCCCTCCTCTCCCTCCCTGGTGCCTGATTTTCCTCTCGGCGCTCTGCCTGAGCCACGCTTCATGCCCAAACACCATGAGGAAATTCTGCTCCCTCGTCTTCCTGGGCTCTTTGTCAGGAAACAGCCAGTTCCATTGATGCTGGGCCCTCACGATAAGCAGTGTCAGCACCGGGGGACTATTCCACCTTGGCGCTTCAATTTTCTTTCCTGAATGTTGGTGACAGTATTTAACAGGTGAAAGGCCGCAATTCACTTCTGTCTGACACAGAGAAATCACGCAGCCCCATTATCTTCCATCCACTGCAATTAATGGACTAAAAGCTGTAGTTAGGCGTGCACATGATTTTCTGAAACGTGCTCCCAGCAGCTGAGGCTCCGCATCAGGAGGGCGCAGTCGGAAGATTTAAAGTTTGGTGTCAACACTAATGACTCAGTGATCAAATATAGCAGGCAGCAACGCAGAGTACAGCTCCCCCCACATTTCCGCAGGTCAGGTGCAACACAGGTTAGCTGCAGGATAAAACTGACTGCACATGCACACAAGCTGACACTGAGATACGGGAGAGCAGTAGAGTACCAGATGGGACTGAATCATTCCCTTTATCCAGTGTGTACTGTACAGGAACTGAAACTGAGACACACATAAACCATACAGTACAGGATGGGACTGAATCATTCCCTTTATCCAGCGTGTACTGTACAGGAACTGAAACTGAGACACACATAAACCATACAGTACCAGATGGGACTGAATCATTCCCTTTATCCAGCGTGTACTGTACAGGAACTGAAACTGAGACACACATAAACCATACAGTACCAGATGGGACTGAATCATTCCCTTTATCCAGTGTGTACTGTACAGGAACTGAAACTGAGACACACATAAACCATACAGTACCAGATGGGACTGAATCATTCCCTTTATCCAGCGTGTACTGTACAGGAACTGAAACTGAGACACACATAAACCATACAGTACCAGATGGGACTGAATCATTCCCTTTATCCAGCGTGTACTGTACAGGAACTGAAACTGAGACACACATAAACCATACAGTACCAGATGGGACTGAATCATTCCCTTTATCCAGTGTGTACTGTACAGGAACTGAAACTGAGACACACATAAACCATACAGTACAGGATGGGACTGAATCATTCCTTTTAACCCAGGTGTAGTGTACACATACAGGAGCTGAAACTGAGACACACACACGATCTATACAGTACTAGATGGGAATAAAGTGTTCCTTTTTACCCAGTGTGTGCTTTCTGGAAAAGAAAAATGACAAGAAACAGTATTGGTGAGGACTGTGGCTGTTACAGAGTTAAGTTCTGTAGCTTGAAGTAGGTGTGGAATGAGAAGCAGCCTGTTGTTGTCTGGCAGGGCTGAGGCGGGAACCTGAGCATCAGCTTGACAGAAGATCAGATATTTACACAGGGAAACGCCACAAGAGGCAGAGAGAGGCAGAGAGAGAGAGAGAGAGAGAGAAACCTTTACATGTTCAGCCGAAGGAGATGGGAGGCAGAACTTCCAAGGGCAGTACTTTCACCTGAGGATGAGAGGGCAGGACTTCAGGGAGCAACTCACCATCATTTCAGAGAGAAGGCTGATTCTCAAGGCAAGGTTCCTCCCAGATTTCATTGTTGAAAATGATGAGGGAAGTGTTTCTTTGCCTGGACTAAGAGTGCCTTTCCAAATCCCTTCTTTAAGGCAGTGGAGCATCAGTTCTCTCCGACGTTTAATCTAAAGACACAGTCAGATCCAGCTCACAAATAGTGAGTGAGGATACAGGTGACCCGTGCCTATAGCAAAACGAGTAACGCCAAAGAGAGAAGTAATTTTCCTTGGAAGATAACTCCACTCTTCCTGTTACGGGTTTATTCAAGGACGTAGCTTGTGGATCAAAAGTTGTAGAGGAAGACCTTCCAATGTGAGGTTCAACTGAAAGTGAGGTTTGGTCTCCTCTGTACAGGAACCTGCAACCACCTGTGTAAACTGGATCTACCATCTCCATTTCAGAGACAGCGAAACATATCGAATCCATACTGCGGAGGAAAGAAAAACTCAAATTCACAATATTTTATGTATGTTTATATTTGTCTTGCTGTGGACAGTAGCGTTCACAGAGACAAATGGCGGCCTCACTCGCAGTGCTCCTGACCATTACGTTGTGTGTTGACTTTGTGTTGTTTAAGTTGGTGCAGTCGGATCGGAGAGTTGTGAGAACCATGGGGAGAAAACCTCTGCCAACGGTCAAAGGTCTGGACCAAATAATAAACGTACCAGACGGTCAACAGGTAAGTGAACCCGCAGGTGAGCAAACGCACAGGGGGGCGAGCGTGCAAGTGAGAAAACGTGCAGGTGGGTGAGCGTGCAAGTGAGCGAACGCACAGTTGGGCGAGTGTGGAAGTGAGCAAAAGCGCAGGGGGGCGAGCGGGCAAGTGAGCAAACATGCAGGTGGGCGGGCATGCAAGTGAGAGAATGCGCAGGTGGGCGAGCATGCAGGTGGGCGGGCGTGCAAGTGTGTGAACCCACAGGTGGGCGAGCATGCAAATGAGTGAACGCACAGTTAGTGGGCATGCAAGTGAGCAAACACGCAGGTGGGCAAACATGCAAATGAGTGAACGTGCAGGTAGGTGAGCGTACAAGTGAGAGAACGCACAGGTGGGTGGGCGTGCAAGTGAGTGAATGCACAAGTGGGTGAGCATGCAAGTGAATGAACACACAGGTGGGTGAGTGTGCAAGTGAGTGAATGCACAGGTGGGCGAGTGTGCAAGTGTGTAGGCATGTGAGCGATTGAGCCGCAAGTAAGTGTGCCTGTAAAAGTAATTTTGGCAAATATCACAGTGTAGATCTTGATGTTAGGAGTTCGTCACTGTGCTGTGAAATGTTCCATCTTCCTGCTTTTTAAGCGATTTGGATCTTTTAAGTCTCTTAATAGCATAAGAGAATTGTATACTCTGGAGTGAGTTACAAACTGCACTGTAATTGAGGGATTCAGATTGTTTATTATAAAATATCAAGCACCCTGGGAGTCAGTTACAGGCTGGAATTTAATCAAGGAGAGTCCAGAACAAGGAGGCATAAACTTAAAATTAGAGCTAGGCCGTTCAGGGGTGATGTCAGAAAGCATTTTGTCACACAAATCACTAAAAGTAGCGACGCAGGTTAATAAGGCCATAAAAAAGGCAAATCAATCACTGGGGTTCATTTCTAGAGGGATAGAATTGAAAAGCAAAGAAGTTATGTTAAACTTGTAAAGAACCTTGGTTAGACCACAATCTGTGCACAGTTCTGGTCTCCATATTATAAAAAGGATATAGAGGCATTGGAGAGGGTGCAAAAAGATTCACAAGGATGATACCAGAACTGAGAGGATATCCTTATCAGGAAAGGCTGAACAGGCTGGGGGTCTTTTCTCTAGGTGACCTGACAGAGGTCTTTTAGATAACGATAGAGTTTGATAGGGTGGACATAGAGAAAATGTTTGCACTTGTGGGGGAGTCCAAAATTAGAGGTCATAAATATAAAATAGTCGTTAATAAATCCAATAGGAAATTCAGAAGCAATTTCATTACTCAAAGAGTGGTTAGAATGTGGAACTCACTAACACATGGAGTAATTGAGGCAAATAACATAGATCCATTTAAGTGGAAGATAGATAAGTACATGAGGCAGAAAGGAATACAAGGGTATTCTGATAGAGTTAGATGAAGTAGGGAGGGAGGAGGCTTGTGTGGAGCTTAAATGCCGGTATAGACCAGTTGGGCCGAATGGCCTGTTTTTGTGCTGTAGTTTCGATGTAACTTGATGCAACAAAGAGTAATGGAAATCTGGAACTTTCTCCCAAAAAGCTGTTGAGGCTGGGGGTCAATTGAAAATTTCAAAACTGAGATTGATAGATTTTTATTAGGCATTACGGTATTAAGGGTTACAGAACCAAAATGGATAAATGGAATTAAGATACAGATCAGCCATGATCTAATTGAATGACAGAACAGGCTTGAGGGACTGAATGGCCTACTCCTGTTCCTATGTTCCTTCATATGTAATCTAATCAAGGGGTTTGTATATAGAATAATGGATACAGAGAGTGAGTTACATGTTGGAATCTAATCGAGAGGTTCATATGACTTATATATAGAATAATCAGATACCTGGGGATAAGTTACAGGCTGGAATCTAATCGAGGGGTTCAGATGGTTTATAAATAATGATGAATACCTGGGAGTGAGGTACAGGGTGGATTCTAATCAAGAGGTTCTGAGGCTGTTTGTTGAGCTTTGCCTGTCTCTTTGCCAGTCACACTCTTTCATTTCCCTCCGGCTCGTTTTGTCATTCTGCCTCCTACTTCCTCCATGTCTCTCCTCTCTTCTGTGGGTCTTGCACTCCCAATTTTAACCCCATGCTCCTCATTTTAAATGTGTGCTCCCCATTTTACCCTTGCACTCCCCACTTTACCCTTGCACACCCCATTTTCACCTTGCACTCCCCATTTTACCCTTGCACTCCCCACTTTACCCTTGCACACCCCATTTTCAACTTGCACTCCCCACTTTACCCTTGCACTCCCCCCTTTACCCTTGCACACCCCATTTTCACCTTGCACTCCCCATTTTCACCTTGCACTCCCCATTTTCACCTTGCACACCCCATTTTCACCTTGCACTCCCCATTTTACCCTTGCACTCCCCACTTTACCCTTGCGCTCCCCATTTTCACCTTGCACTCCCCATTTTCACCTTGCACTCCCCATTTTACCCTTGCACTCCCCACTTTACCCTTGCACACCCCATTTTCACCTTGCACTCCCCACTTTACCCTTGCGCTCCCCCCTTTACCCTTGCACACCCCATTTTCACCTTGCACACCCCATTTTCACCTTGCACTCCCCATTTTCACCTTGCACTCCCCATTTTCACCTTGCACTCCCCATTTTCACCTTGCACTCCCCATTTTCAACTTGCACTCCCCACTTTACCCTTGCGCTCCCCATTTTCACCTTGCGCTCCCCATTTTACCCTTGCACTCCCCACTTTACCCTTGTACTCCCCACTTTACCCTTGCACTCCCCATTTTACCCTTGCACTCCCCAATTTACCCTTGTACTCCCCACTTTACCCTTGCACTCCCCACTTTACCCTTGTACTCCCCATTTTACCCTTGCACTCCCCACTTTACCCTTGCGCTCCCCATTTTCACCTTGCACTCCCCATTTTACCCTTGCACTCCCCACTTTACCCTTGCGCTCCCCATTTTCACCTTGCACTCACCATTTTCACCTTGCACTCCCCATTTTCACCTTGCGCTCCCCATTTTCAACTTGCACTCCCCACTTTACCCTTGCGCTCCCCATTTTCACCTTGCGCTCCCCATTTTACCCTTGCACTCCCCACTTTACCCTTGCACACCCCATTTTCACCTTGCGCTCCCCATTTTACCCTTGCACTCCCCACTTTACCCTTGCAATCCCCATTTTCACCTTGCGCTCCCCATTTTACCCTTGCACTCCCCACTTTACCCTTGCACACCCCATTTTCACCTTGCACTCCCCATTTTACCCTTGCACTCCCCATTTTCACCTTGCGCTCCCCATTTTCACCTTGCACTCCCCACTTTACCCTTGCACTCCCCATTTTCACCTTGCACTCCCCACTTTACCCTTGCACTCCCCATTTTACCCTTGCACTCCCCATTTTCACCTTGCGCTCCCCATTTTCACCTTGCACTCCCCATTTTCACCTTGCGCTCCCCATTTTCACCTTGCACTCCCCACTTTACCCTTGCACTCCCCATTTTCACCTTGCACTCCCCATTTTCACCTTGCGCTCCCCATTTTACCCTTGCACTCCCCACTTTACCCTTGCGCTCCCCATTTTACCCTTGCACTCCCCACTTTACCCTTGCGCTCCCCATTTTACCCTTGCACTCCCCACTTTACCCTTGCACACCCCATTTTCACCTTGCACTCCCCATTTTACCCTTGCGCTCCCCACTTTACCATTGCGCTCCCCACTTTACCCTTGCGCTCCCCATTTTCACCTTGCACTCCCCATTTTCACCTTGCGCTCCCCATTTTCACCTTGCACTCCCCATTTTACCCTTGCGCTCCCCACTTTACCCTTGCGCTCCCCACTTTACCCTTGCGCTCCCCATTTTCACCTTGCACTCCCCACTTTACCCTTGCGCTCCCCCCTTTACCCTTGCACACCCCATTTTCACCTTGCACTCCCCATTTTCACCTTGCGCTCCCCATTTTACCTTTGCACTCCCCATTTTCACCTTGCACTCCCCATTTTAACCTTGTGCTCCCCAGTTTACCCTTGCACTCTCCATTTTAACCTTGCGCTCCCCACTTCACCCTTGCACTCCCCATTTTCACCTTGCGCTCCCCATTTTACCCTTGCGCTCCCCACTTTACCCTTGCACTCCCCATTTTAACCTTGCGCTCCCCACTTCACCCTTGCACTCCCCATTTTCACCTTGCGCTCCCCATTTTACCCTTGCACTCCCCACTTTACCCTTGCGCTCCCCACTTTACCCTTGCGCTCCCCACTTTACCCTTGCACTCCCCATTTTAACCTTGCGCTCCCCACTTTACCCTTGCACTCCCCATTTTAACCTTGCACTCCCCACTTTACCCTTGCACTCCCCATTTTAACCTTGCACTCCCCACTTTACCCTTGCACTCCCCATTTTAACCTTGCACTCCCCACTTTACCCTTGCACTCCCCATTTTACCCTTGCGCTCCCCACTTTACCCTTGCGCTCCCCACTTTACCCTTGCGCTCCCCACTTTACCCTTGCACTCCCCATTTTAACCTTGCACTCCCCACTTTACCCTTGCACTCCCCATTTTAACCTTGCGCTCCCCACTTTACCCTTGCACTCCCCATTTTAACCTTGCACTCCCCACTTTACCCTTGCACTCCCCATTTTAACCTTGCACTCCCCATTTTAACCTTGCACTCCCCACTTTACCCTTGCACTCCCCATTTTAACCTTGCACTCCCCACTTTACCCTTGCACTCCCCATTTTAACCTTGCGCTCCCCACTTTACCCTTGCGCTCCCCACTTTACCCTTGCGCTCCCCACTTTACCCTTGCACTCCCCATTTTAACCTTGCACTCCCCACTTTACCCTTGCACTCCCCATTTTAACCTTGCGCTCCCCACTTTACCCTTGCACTCCCCATTTTAACCTTGCGCTCCCCACTTTACCCTTGCACTCCCCATTTTAACCTTGCACTCCCCATTTTAACCTTGCACTCCCCATTTTAACCTTGCACTCCCCATTTTAACCTTGCGCTCCCCACTTTACCCTTGCGCTCCCCATTTTACCTTTGCACTCCCCATTTTCACCTTGCACTCCCCATTTTCACCTTGCACTCCCCATTTTCACCTTGCGCTCCCCACTTTACCCTTGCGCTCCCCACTTTACCCTTGCACTCCCCATTTTACCCTTGCACTCCCCACTTTACCCTTGCGCTCCCCACTTTACCATTGCACTCCCCACTTTACCCTTGCGCTCCCCAGTTTACCCTTGCACTCCCCATTTTACCCTTGCACTCCCCACTTTACCCTTGCACACCCCATTTTCACCTTGCACTCCCCATTTTACCCTTGCGCTCCCCACTTTACCCTTGCGCTCCCCACTTTACCCTTGCGCTCCCCATTTTCACCTTGCACTCCCCACTTTACCCTTGCGCTCCCCCCTTTACCCTTGCACACCCCATTTTCACCTTGCACTCCCCATTTTCACCTTGCGCTCCCCATTTTACCTTTGCACTCCCCATTTTCACCTTGCACTCCCCATTTTAACCTTGTGCTCCCCAGTTTACCCTTGCACTCTCCATTTTAACCTTGCGCTCCCCACTTCACCCTTGCACTCCCCATTTTCACCTTGTGCTCCCCATTTTACCCTTGCGCTCCCCACTTTACCCTTGCGCTCCCCACTTTACCCTTGCGCTCCCCACTTTACCCTTGCACTCCCCATTTTAACCTTGCACTCCCCACTTTACCCTTGCACTCCCCATTTTACACTTGCACTCCCCATTTTCACCTTGCACTCCCCACTTTACCCTTGCGCTCCCCACTTTACCCTTGCACTCCCCATTTTAACCTTGCACTCCCCACTTTACCCTTGCACTCCCCATTTTCACCTTGCGCTCCCCATTTTACCCTTGCACTCCCCATTTTAACCTTGCACTCCCCACTTTGCCCTTGCACTCCCCATTTTCACCTTGCACTCCCCATTTTAACCTTGCGCTCCCCAGTTTACCCTTGCACTCCCCACTTTACCCTTGCACTCCCCATTTTAACCTTGCACTCCCCATTTTACCCTTGCGCTCCCCACTTTACGCTTGCACTCCCCCCTTTACCCTTGCACTCCCCATTTTACCCTTGCACTCCCCACTTTACCCTTGCGCTCCCCACTTTACCCTTGCACTCCCCATTTTACCCTTGCGCTCCCCACTTTACCCTTGCGCTCCCCATTTTACCCTTGCACTCCCCACTTTACCCTTGCGCTCCCCACTTTACCCTTGCACTCCCCATTTTAACCTTGCGCTCCCCAGTTTACCCTTGCACTCCCCACTTTACCCTTGCACTCCCCATTTTAACCTTGCGCTCCCCACTTTACCCTTGCACTCCCCATTTTAACCTTGCACTCCCCACTTTACCCTTGCACTCCCCCACTTTACCCTTGCGCTCCCCACTTTACCCTTGCGCTCCCCATTTTAACCTTGCGCTCCCCACTTTACCCTTGCACTCCCCATTTTAACCTTGCGCTCCCCACTTTACCCTTGCACTCCCCACTTTAGCCTTGCACTCCCCATTTTAACCTTGCACTCCCCACTTTACCCTTGCACTCCCCCACTTTACCCTTGCGCTCCCCACTTTACCCTTGCGCTCCCCACTTTACCCTTGCGCTCCCCATTTTAACCTTGCGCTCCCCACTTTACCCTTGCACTCCCCATTTTAACCTTGCGCTCCCCACTTTACCCTTGCGCTCCCCACTTTACCCTTGCACTCCCCACTTTAGCCTTGCACTCCCCATTTTAACCTTGCGCTCCCCACTTTACCCTTGCACTCCCCCACTTTACCCTTGCGCTCCCCACTTTACCCTTGCACTCCCCATTTTAACCTTGCGCTCCCCACTTTACCCTTGCACTCCCCATTTTAACCTTGCACTCCCCACTTTACCCTTGCACTCCCCCACTTTACCCTTGCGCTCCCCACTTTACCCTTGCGCTCCCCATTTTAACCTTGCGCTCCCCACTTTACCCTTGCACTCCCCATTTTAACCTTGCGCTCCCCACTTTACCCTTGCACTCCCCACTTTAGCCTTGCACTCCCCATTTTAACCTTGCACTCCCCACTTTACCCTTGCACTCCCCCACTTTACCCTTGCGCTCCCCACTTTACCCTTGCGCTCCCCACTTTACCCTTGCGCTCCCCATTTTAACCTTGCGCTCCCCACTTTACCCTTGCACTCCCCATTTTAACCTTGCGCTCCCCACTTTACCCTTGCGCTCCCCACTTTACCCTTGCACTCCCCACTTTAGCCTTGCACTCCCCATTTTAACCTTGCGCTCCCCACTTTACCCTTGCACTCCCCCACTTTACCCTTGCGCTCCCCACTTTACCCTTGCACTCCCCATTTTAACCTTGCACTCCCCACTTTACCCTTGCACTCCCCATTTTACCCTTGTACTCCCCGTTTTGCCCGCTCTAGGCTTTAATAATCACCCATGGGATTCTAACCTATGTACTTTTACTGATTTGCTCAGTTTACATCTTTTACCTTTTTTAAAGCCCACAAATGTAGTAAATTTGCTGCCAAAATAATGGAGATGAGCACTGGGACTGAGTGGGGAGACGTGAGGGCTATGGAAATCTTTAAGATCCAGGGTCATGGGGAGGATGGGGGAGAGGTGAGATGGAGGCCGGGATTAGAAGGGAAATTGAAAGGCCTGGGCTGGAGGAGGGAAGAGCTGGGGGCCAGGGCCAGGGATATAGACACCGCTCAGGAGCTGCCATAATAAGAATTGCTGAGAAAGAAACCGGCAGTAGGTTGGAAGGAGATAAGAAGGTGGGAAGTACCTTACAGCTGAAAGAAGAAGGGATCTTTTTTGGGGGGTGCAGGAGGAATGAGTGGAAGCTCAGCCCGTGAGGGAGCTTAGTTATTGGTGTGGTTGAGAGCAGATAGAATGGGAGGCCTGTGGCTGAGGCCATGGGGAGTATAAAGCCCCAAGCCGAGGCTTCTACTGATCTGGAGGCCTGAGAAAGTGAGGTTATTTGATCCAAGGGGTAACATGCAATCCCAGACTGGTTATGGTTGTTTTTATATAGGATACTGGATTTTCAGGAATGGGTTTTGTTCTGGACTGTAATTAAGGGGTTTGGATAGATTACATGGAGAATAATGGATACCTGGCAGTGAGTTACAGGCTGGGATCTAATCAGTGAAAAGCAAGAAAGAGACAATGAAGATATCGAGACTGAGGGGTAAAGTCACTGATGTTTATAAACTGGTGAGTTGTTTTGTCTAACAAGCTCATGAAGACCTGGTGAGAATCTCACCCCACGCCTGTTGCAGATGGGATTGTCCGTCCCTGGGCGTTAGTGATATCTTTGTGTGCCAAGAAAGCTCAGTGATGATGAACATGATACCAAGCTTCAGTCTGATATCACTCGATTGCCACAGCACGCGATAGCATTCCAGAACTTTCAAACAGCACCACTGTCTACTTAAAGGGACAGTACGAAACCACAGCACGCAATACATTCCAGAACCTTCAAACAGCACCACCGCCTACTTGAAGAGACATACCCTAAGGCAGACAGGATGGAAGTTAAGAAGACAGAAGGAAAAAATGGAAGGAAAAGGGTTCCGAAGAGTTGGAATGGATGAGGCGCAGTGTTTATTTGTGAATATGCAAAGGGCTAGTCTAGGAACCAGGGGCATTAATTAGAATGGAGCGCCATGAGGTTGTAGCCTTAATGGAAACTTTGCTTCCACAGGGTGAAATTGGAAACTAAATGTGCCGGCTATAACATTTTCAGGAGAGATAGAAGGGAAAAAAAGGGATGAGTGTGACCTTATCAATTGAAAACACGGATGTAAACATGGAAAGGAAAGTTCTCATTGATAGCGATAGTCAGACAGAGTCTGACTTGAGTTAAGAAATAATAAGGGATCTGTTTCCACATTGGGAGTACATTATAGATATTGAATAGTTGGAAAGAAAATTAGGGGGAGATTTGAAGGAAGTAAGAGAGGATTGTAGCAGAGATATAATTATGGGGAACTTTAATTATCCTAAGGTAGACTGGGATAAGACAAAAGTTGGCCAAATGGGAAGGGATTCGTAGAATAAATCCCCAGGTCTGTTTCCTTAATTCGCACATTATGTCTCCAACAAAGAAGGATGCAGCGCTGGACCTGTTCTGGGTAAAGAGGCCGGAAAATAGCAGAACACTTGATTTTTTGAGACCATTGTCTGATTAAATTCACATTGAAAAGTTACAAAAAAGGAGTCCAGGATAATGGTGTTGGGCTGGAAACAAGTTAACTTCAGTGGGCTGAAACTTGCCCAGATTAATTGGTTAGAAAAGTACAGATCAATTAGTGGACAAGCTGTAGGAGATAAATGAGATGGGTAAGATACAGACTAAATACATTCTGACAAAGAGAATAAAGGACATCAGGGGCTCCATGGGTCAATATAAAAGTTGGAACAAAAATTAGATTTTAAAAAAGAGGCATGTGATAAATATAGGGGGAATAATACAGAAAGAAATATGAGAAATATAATAGGTACAGAAGGAAAACAAAATGCGAGATTATGGATATACTTTGAGCCCATTAAATTAGTGAACTCTTAAAAAGGCATGGGCCAAGAAGGGATTCATACAGGACGGTCTTGTTTGACTAATTTAATTACATTTTTTGAGGAAGTCATAGAGATCAAGGGAATGTGGTGGATGTGTACGTGTGGATTTTCATAAGGCATGTGATTAACGCCATATAAAAGACTCATTACGAAAACTGACACCTGGTATTGAAGGGAATGCAGTCACAGGGATAGAGAGATGGCAGAAGAACATCGAGCTCAGTTATCATCTCTTGATCTTCACTGGCACCATCATCACTGAATCCCCAC
The DNA here is from genome assembly GCF_035084215.1 of Heptranchias perlo. Classification (NCBI taxonomy): domain Eukaryota; kingdom Metazoa; phylum Chordata; class Chondrichthyes; order Hexanchiformes; family Hexanchidae; genus Heptranchias; species Heptranchias perlo. The sequence goes on from NC_090337.1 coordinate 59,306,636, forward strand.
CACCAACATCTTGGGGTCACCATTGACCAGAAACTTAACTGGACCAGCTATATCAACACCATGGCTGGAAGAGGCCGGAAGCTCTGTGACAAGTGTCTTACCGACTGACCCCTTAAAACATCTCCACCGTCAATAAGGCTCAAATCAGGAGCATGATGGAATACTCACCACTTGCCTGGAGGGGTGCAAGTGCAACAAAACTCAAAGCTCAACACCATCCAGGACAGAGTAGTTTGTATGATTGGTGCCCCTGCTACTGGACACAGTATTCACCCCCTCCATCGCTGATACACAATGGTTGCAGTATGGACAATATATGAGATGCACTGCGGCAACTCACCAAGGTTACCTCAACATCACCTTCCTTCCCTGGGACCTCTGCCACCAAGAAGGGCAAGAGTAGCAATGTAATGGGGCGGGGCCATCACCTCCAATGTCCCTTCCGGGTCGTATATCATCCTGACTTGGCCATATATCACCGTTCCTTCATCCTCACTGAGTTGATATCCTGGGATTCTCTACCTAACACCACTGCAGGAGCACCATCACCACAAGGACTGCAGCAGTTCAAAAATAAGGTCCCCCACCACCTTTTCAGAGCAACTAGTGATGGGCAATGAATGCAGCCTTGCTGCTGTCACCCACACCCTGAGAACAAATGAAAAGATAGTGTTAAATTCATTTTTCTTATCGTGTTGTCTCTGGTATGGAGAAGCTGTTTGGGTGGAATGTAGGAACATAGAAATGTAGAGGATTGGGAAAGACCAAACTGGCCAGGCTTTGTCATCTGGCTTTGATGACTTCTTTACTCCGCTTCAGCCTCTGAACCTTCCCTATTTAGTGATGAGTCCCAACACTACAATGAAGTTCTGCCTCTTTGACTCATTGGCTCTGTAAATATAGAGATAAATATATTTTTGAACTGGCAGCTGAAGATAGAATTGTAGTGAGAGGCCTGTGTCTTTTACAGATGGTTAGCAGTGAAGCAGCTTATTGTACTTTGGGGTAAAAAGGGACAGGCATCTGGGAAGGTTATTATAATGTACATTTATTATAATGTATATGTGGCTGTACTTTGCTATACTTTCAGTTTAATTCCCATTAATGAGATGTGCCTAAATGATAGGTAATGGTGTGCAGTTCATGTTTAGGACAGCTGACGGAACATCCAAATAGAACATTCTTAGAAGCATAAAGCATGGGATTAGAGGTCATTTAGCCCATCGAGCCTGTCCATTCCACAAACCAAGTACGACCTGCTCTCTCATGGACTCAACCCAATGCATTTAGCCCATTGAGGAAAGGTTGTGTAAACTTCCCTTTCCCAGAGGTTGTATGATTCACTCTCAGATGAAATAGTTTGCTCAAGAGTAAAGGTTTCTCAGATGCAGAGTGAAATTCCCTCGCAGGTCGGGTACAGCGCAGATTAGATACAGAGTAAAGATCCCTCCACACTGTCCCATCAAACAGTCCCAGGCCAGGTACAGCGCAGATTAGATACAGAGTAAAGCTCCCTCTACTCTGTCCCATCAAACAGACCCAGGCCAGGTACAGCACTGGTTAGAGACAGAGTAAAGATCCCTCTACTCTGTCCCATCAAACAGACCCAGGCCAGGTACAGCACTGGTTAGAGACAGAGTAAAGATCCCTCTACACTGTCCCATCAAACACTCCCAGGCCAGGTACAGCATGGGTTAGAAACAGAGCAAAGATCCCTCTACACTGTCCCATCAAACGCTCCCAGGGCAGGTACAGCACGGGTTAGATACAGAGTAAAGCTCTCTCTACACTGTCCCATCAAATACTCCCAGGCCAGGTACAGCATGGGTTAGAGACAGAGTAAAGATCCCTCTACACTGTCCCATCAAACGCTCCCAGGGCAGGTACAGCACGGGTTAGATACAGAGTAAAGCTCTCTCTACACTGTCCCATCAAACGCTCCCAGGCCAGGTACAGCACGGGTTAGATACAGAGTAATTTTCCCCAGGACAGAGTATTCTATCTGGTTATGATTCTGCTTCCATCACATGTCTTGGAAAATAGCGCAGCTGGAAAAAGAAACAGATGCAGCATGCAGTTATCTCAGGGATTTGAAATTTGTGATCCTTCATTGACAGATGTGAGTGTCTTGAACGCTGTGCTACTTAGAATCTATTTGGCAATTTTTTTAGTGGGGGGAGTCTCCTTTTCTGACCTTTGAACCCTGCTCTCACGAATTCCTAAATTGGGAAGAAGCTGAAGACAGCAGTGGGGTCTTCACAGATACAGAATATGTGTAATTCTACCAACTGCCAGAAGAGGGCACACTTCTTCCTATTATAGATTGTGGGGCAGCAGCTGAATCCTCACCAACCTTCCCTGAAATCCCTAGACAGGGCTCCTGTTAATAGTCACATGTACATGTATGCTGTTTGGGCATGGGCGAGCTACTGCTTAATATCCCTCTGTACCATTACATTCTGATTTATCCAGTCATCCCTGCTGCTTTGTTCAATGTTGGTGGTGTCCTTCACGCTGGGCCTTGGTCCTTCACCTGGGGTTCTTGAAAAGTTTTCTAAGCTCCTGTATGTCAATAAGAACATAAGAAATAGGAGCAGGAGTAGGCCATACGGCTCCTCGAGCCTGCTCTGCCATTCAATAAGACCATGGCTGATCTTCAGCCTCAACTCCACTTTCTTACCTGATCCCCATATCCCTTGATTCCCTTAGAGTCCAAAAATCTATTGATCTCAGCCTTGAATATCCTCAATGACTGAGCATCTACAGCCCTCTGGGGTAGAGAATTCCAAAGATTCGTGACTCTCTGAAGAAATTCTTCCTCATCTCAGTCCTAAATATCCGACCCCTTATCCTAAGACTATGACCCTAGTTCTAGACTCTCCAGCCAGGGGAAACAACCTCTCAGCATCTACCCTGTCCAGCCCTCTTAGAATATTATATATTTTCTTATTCGTTCATGGGATGTGGGCGTCGTTGGCAAGGCCTTGAGAAGGTGGTAGTGGGCCTTCTTCTTGAACCGCTGCAGTCCGTGTGGTGAAGGTTCTCCCACAGTGCTGTTAGGAAAGGAGTTCCAGGATTTTGACCCAGCGACGATGAAGGAACGGCGATATATTTCCAAGTCGGGATGGTGTGTGACTTGGAGGGGAACCTGGGGGTTCCCATGCACCTGCTGCCCTTTGTCCTTCTCGGTGGTAGAGGTCGCGGGATTGGGAGAGGATCTGTCGAAATTGTTTGGTTATAAACAAGCATCCCACCATGGGTCCAGTAGATTTCTTTATTTACACATTATTGCATTCTCTCTATGGTCAATGAGTGAGGTGCAGTGTTGCAAAACCTGAGCAAATTCTGAGATCAGGCTCCTCTTGACTTGATGTCAGACACAGACAACAAGCCAGGTACATCAGCAAATGCCGAGGATTGTCAATGGATTGAGATGAAGGTGTATCACATATTGGTGATCACAAGGCTGTGGTTCGTAGTGTTCAGACTAGTAGCAGTTAATCTGGTGATTCCTCCTTGTCTTGTCTAAAAGTGGTGTATTGGAACTGAAAAACTATTAGGAACACGAAAAACCCCAGCAAGACTGCCCCTTTGATAACTCACCTTCTTATCATATCTCTCAATAAACTCTATAGAAGTACAACCAGTTGTTTCTTGAACATATCTATACTGCTACAATGGCCCATTTGTGAGAAGTAGTTCTATTAACTCCTGATTTTCAAATAATGCTCCTTAACTTTTAAACCTTCTGTCAGTGTGAACAATTTGCCTAAATTTGCAACTTTATCAATCGTCTTCATAATTTTGAAAACTTCTGTGAGGTCATCATAAAATGTCCTCTTTTCTAACACAACCAAAGACAACATCCTAAAACTCTCCTCCGAACTTAGATTGCTGAGTTATGGGGCATGGTTTTAGCACCCGCGATCGGGTGCGTTCCTGGCGGGGGGGCTCCGAAAATCAGGGATTCCCGGGGCGGGTCGGGAGCCCGGCTCCAACCCGCCCACTTCCGGGTTTCCCACAGACGCGCTGACATGCGCACGCAGCCCCCGCTTGTGGGACTCCCGCTGGCAATTAAAACCGGCGGGGTGCCACTTAAGCTATTTATTTTGGTATTTTAGGTCGTTTGCAGACCTGATTAATGAGATATTTTAGATGGGGTGGGAATTTGCAAACAACTGGGACTGTTTCCGAGGAGGTCATGACTGCAGCTACGGCGGCCCCCATCCGGAAGATGTACATCTGAGGGGGTCCGCAAGGTAGGTAAATGTGTCTGGACACCGGGGTAAGTGTGCAAGTTGGTGACTTTGTTTGTTAGGAGGAGGGTGGTGGAGGCCAAACTTGGTCCCAAGTGACAGAGTGGCCTCCTGCAATGAGTGAGGGTCTCCCCCCACCACCTGTCAAATGGACCTTTGCAGCTGCCACAGGCTGACAGCTGCAACACGTCCATTTGAACTGGGAGTGTTTCCCCCGGTACGGGAAACAGTCCTAGTTGTTTGCAAAATCTCACCCCATCTAAAATATCTCGTTAATCCGGTCTGTAAACGACCTGAAATATCAAAATAAATAGCTTAAGTGGCACCCCGCCGGCTTTAATTGCCAGCAGGAGTCCCACATGTGGGGGCTGCGCGTCAGTGGGGAACCCGGATGTGGGCGGGTTGGAGCCGGGCTCCCGACCCACCCCGGGAATCCCCGATTTTCGGAGCTCCCCCGCCAGGAACGCACCCGATTGCGGGTGCTAAAATCATGCCCGTGGAGCTCCACAACACAGTGCTGTGACACATCCACCTGCACAGCAAGTGGGAGGGCAACGGCAGAGAGAGATGCGTCGCAGAGGGCACTACCCTCGCCACAGGGTCCACAGACCGAGGCTCAGCTTCCTGGACCTCCCTGAGCAGCAGTGCACACGGAGGCTCAGAGTCACTTGACATGTAGTCGTGGACATCTGCAGCCTCATTCATGCCGAGCTGCTCCCGGCTGGCCCGAGCACCATCTTCTTACCTGTCGCTGTCGAAGTCACCACTGCCCTCAACAACTTCTCCTCCACATCCTTCCAGGGTGCCACTGGGGACATCGCCGACGTCTCTCAGTCGTCTGCACAAAAGAGCCCTGCAAATACACCTACACCCACTCTGCAGTGACACAATGGGTGGTATCAGGTGTAGGTCTTCATTGTGATCCTCAGGAAAGGGCATTATTGCACAAACCAGACAAGATTCGCAAAGACGTGGCAGTAGTGGTGCCAATATAATATGTGATGTGAGTTGATCAGAAATTAAATATAAGTAAAAACCATGACAAACCCTCAAACACCCTTGTGCATCCCCTTCATGTTCACGACACGTTTGCCTTACGCTGCCTACTGCACATATGTGATGCATGCCCTGTGGCTGCAGCACAGGTAGTGGCAGGTTGAGTGAGGCTGACCGTGAAAGAGATGCACGAGAGGGTGAGTACGAGATAGAGCCATGAGATTGTATGAGGATTGGGTTGAGTGGTAGTGGCCGGATGAGTACTGGCGAGTTGAGTAAGTGCAGGTAAGATGAGGATGAGGTTTGAGTGGATGTGAGGGGTGATGTGACAGAGTAGTGTTGGCAGTGCAGAAGGAGATGTGGGGTGGGGGTGGTGATGTGGCAGATGGAGTGTAGGGGAATGAGTAAGTGTACTCACTTTGGCTGACCTACTTAGGTCATTGCAGCGCCTCCTGCACTGTATGCAGATGGGCGATATGTTGCAGGTGACCTCCTCTGCCACCTCGAGCCAGGCCTTCTTGGTGGCAGAGGCAGGCCGCTTCCTCCCGCCCGCCGGGGGGATGATCTCTGTCCTCCCCCTCCTCCTCACCCCATGCAATGATACCTGGAGTGTGGCATCATTAAACCTGGGAGCAGCTTTCCCCCTGGGCTGCTCCATGCTGTAATTTTTCCTATTTCTTGCAGCATCAGTCAGTGGAGGATTGCCCCTTTAAATAGAGCTCCTCCAGCTGACAGACCTTACTGCGCATGCGCAGCCCGCCCTCAGTTAACCACGCGCCCAATCGCCCCCCCCCGCCGCGAACCCGCCGCCCTGGTAATATTGGGCCCATGGTATCAGTTGCTTTAAGCAGCCTTTAAAGGGCAACAATTTTCATTTCTAGGGTATGGTATGGCCATCATTGCACCGAGTATGTCAGGGTGGAGTCTAACCCAGTGCGAGATACCACACCTAGAGGATGGGTTCATACATTCTCCCAACACTCACAGCAAATAGGCAGCTTCCATAAGCAGACTGCACTTCCTAATTTACTTATGCCATGAGTAGAATATATAGTTACCCTTTACCTAAAGTACATCGCACCAGAGGCCATGTGGATACCCACTGTCAAACCGTTGCATTTAAGCTAAAATTACTAGTTAAATTTATTTATTTAATTACACAGAGGCAGAAATAAACAAGTTACCGGCACAAATACTGAAAAGATAATGAAGATAGAATCGATCCAAAGGAGACTAAAGTGTCTTCAGAACATACTTTTTATACAGTCTTCTTACACAGGGTACAGTAGCATAGTGGTTATGTTACTGGACTAGTAATCCAGAGCCCTGGACTAATATTCCAGAATCATGGTTTCAAATCCCGCCACGGCAACTGGTGAATTTAAATTCAATTAATTAAATAAGATCTGGAATTTAAAAAAACTAGTATTGGGGGTAATGGTGACCATGAAACAACTGGATTGTTGTAAAAACCCATCTGGTTCACAAATGTCCTTCAGGGAAGGAAGGCTACCATCCTGACCCGGTCTGGCCGATATGTGAGTCCAGACCCCCCACAGCAATGTGGTTGATTCTTAAAAACGCCTCTGAAATGGACTAGCAAGTTGTTCAAGAAGGCGGCTCACCACCACCTTCTCAAGGGCAATTAGGATGGGCAATAAATGCTGGCCTCGCCAGCGACGCCCACATTCCATGAACGCATTAAAAAAAACGACAGAGTTTTGGGAAGGAAGCAGTCTAATCAATGAGTCGAACCAACTCCCCTTGACATTCAACGGCATTACCATCGCCGAATCCCCCACCATCAACATCCTGGGGGTCACCAATGACCAGAAACTTAACTGGATCCAGCCATATAAATACTGTGGCTACAAGAGCAAGTCAGAGGCTGGGTATTCTGCGGCAAGTGACTCCCCAGAAGCCTTTCCACCATCCACACGTCAGGAGTGTGATGGAATACTCTCCACTTGCCTGGATGAGTGCAGCTCCAACAACAGACAAGAAGTTCGAAACCATCCAGGACAAAGCAGCCCGCTTGATTGGTACCCCATCCACCACCCGAAACATTCACTCCCTTCACCACCGGCGCACTGTGGCTGCAGTGTGTACCATCCACAGGATGCACTGCAGCAACTCGCCAAGGCTTCTTCGACTGCATCTCCCAAACCCGTGACCTCTACCACCGAGAAGGACAAAAGCAGCAGGTACATGGGAACAACACCACCTGCACGTTCCCCTCCAAGTCACACACCATCCCGACTTGGAAATATATCGCCGTTCCTTCATCGTCGCTGGGTCAAAATCCTGGAACTCCCTTCCTAACAGCACTGTGGGAGAACCTTCACCACAAGGACTGCAGCGGTTCAAGAAGGTGGCTCACCACCACCTTCTCGAGGGCAATTAGAGATGGGCAATAAATGCCGGCCTTGCCAGCGACGCCCACATCCCATGAACGAATAAAAAAAAGTTTGTATATATGTGATGTGATATTCTGCTCACCGCACAGAATTTAAGTGTCAAAACTAAACTTAAAATAGACCAATCTGTGCCAATTTAGCTAGTCTCAACTGGGAGGGGCGTTACAATTGACTCAGTGGCCTTGAGGGGAGGGGAAAATGAGCTCTGGGTTCCCGGTCTTAATCGTTAGTAGGTGACCAACTGCTGGAAATGGCAAATGTGGACAATAGATTCAGGCTCGGTGGCGATTCCCTTCCGGTCAAATATCCGGCCAACACTCACTGTCGAGGTGCATGGAGCATTTAGTCAATGGGCACCCATGGAACTATGCCCCAGCATGAATTAACACCATCAGGAGAGGAAGAGGAAAGCAGAACAAATAGGCGGAAAAGAAAGAAAAAATGACATGAAGATGCGACTGCCAGATACTGGAGTTTGTTGATTAATGCAGTGACTGGTGCACTGGACCTGACCTCAGTAATGATTGATGTTCCCTAACTAGCTGCTGCAATGACAGATATTCACCCCCTGATTAGTCTAATGACCAGTCTCTTGTATCTCATTCTTGCAATAACCGATCTCTGCTGCCCAGCGCTATCCACATCCTTGTGCTGAATGATGTCCTGTAATTGCTGCACTGACTGATGCACTGAATTGCGGTAATTACCAAGCTCTTATATCCAATTGCTGCAATGACTGATCATCCTCGCAGACATAAAACAATTCAGATTCCTGTCAAGCCTGAGGTCCAATCAAAGATTGCTGATCTCCTTCACTCCCTCAGTGTAAGCGCTGGTCCACTGCACTTGATCACTACAAGGACAGGTCCCCTGTACCTGATTATTGAATGGACTGATCCCCTGTACCTGATCATTGAATGGACTGATCCCCTGTAACTGATTATTGAATGGACTGATCCCCTGTAACTGATTATTGAATGGACTGATCCCCTGCACCTGATTATTGAATGGACTGATCCCCTGTAACTGATTATTGAATGGACTGATCCCCTGCACCTGATTATTGAATGGACTGATCAACTGTACCTGATTATTGAATGGACTGATCCCCTGGACCTGATTAATGAATGGGCTGATCCCCTGTAACTAATTATTGAATGGACTGATCCCCTGTACCTGATTATTGAATGGACTGATCCCATGTACCTGATTAATGAATGGACTGATCCACTGTATCTGATTATTGAATGAACTGATCCCCTGTAACTGATTAATGAATGGACTGATCCCCTGTACCTGATTAATGAATGGACTGATCCCCTGTACCTGATTATTGAATGGACTGATCCCCTGTACCTGATTATTGAATGGACTGATTCCCTGTAACTGATTATTGAATGGACTGATCCCCTGTACCTGATTATTGAATGGACTGATCCCCTGTACCTGATTAATGAATGGTCTGATCCCCTGTACCTGATTAATGAATGGACTGATCCCCTGTACCTGATTATTGAATGGACTGATCCCCTTTAACTGATTATTGAATGGACTGATCCCATGTAACTGATTATTGAATGAACTGATCCCCTGTACCTGAATAATGAATGGACTGACCCCTGTACCTGATTAATGAATGGACTGATCCCCTGTACCTGATTATTGAATGGACTGATCCCCTGTAACTGATTATTGAATGAACTGATCCCCTGTACCTGATTAATGAATGAACTGATCCCCTGTACCTGATTAATGAATGGACTGATCCCCTGTACCTGATTAATGAATGGACTGATCCCCTGTACCTGATTAATGAATGGACTGATACCCTGTACCTGATTAATGAATGGACTGAATTCCTGTACCTGATCAATGAATGGACTGATCCCCTGCACCTGATTAATGAATGGACTGATCCCCTGTAATTAATTATTGAATGGACTGATCCCCTGTAACTGATTATTGAATGGACTGATCCCCTGTACCTGATTAATGAATGGACTGATCCCCTGTACCTGATTATTGAATGGACTGATCCCCTGTACCTGATTATTGAATGGACTGATCCCCTGCACCTGATTATTGAATGGACTGATCCCCTGTACCTGATTATTGAATGGACTGATCCCCTGCACCTGATTATTGAATGGACTGATCCCCTGTAACTAATTATTGAATGAACTGATCCCCTGTACCTGATTATTGAATGGACTGATCCCCTGTACCTGATTATTGAATGAACTGATCCCCTGCACCTGATTATTGAATGGACTGATCCCCTGTACCTGATTATTGAATGCACTGATCCCCTGTACCTGATTATTGAATGGACTGATCCCCTGCAACTGATTATTGAATGGACTGATCCCCTGTACCTGATTATTGAATGAACTGATCCCCTGTACCTGATTATTGAATGGACTGATCCCCTGTACCTGATTATTGAATGGACTGATCCCCTGTACCTGATTATTGAATGGACTGATCCCCTGTAACTGATTATTGAATGGACTGATCCCCTGTAATTGATTATTGAATGGACTGATCCCCTGCAACTGATTATTGAATGGACTGATCCCCTGTACCTGATTACTGAATGAACTGATCCCCTGTACCTGATTAATGAATGGACTGATCCCCTGTACCTGATTAATGAATGGACTGATCCCCTGTACCTGATTATTGAATGGACTGATCCCCTGTAATTAATTATTGAATGGACTGATCCCCTGTAATTAATTATTGAATGGACTGATCCCCTGCACCTGATTATTGAATGGACTGATCCCCTGTAATTAATTATTGAATGGACTGATCCCCTGTAATTAATTATTGAATGGACTGATCCCCTGTAATTAATTATTGAATGGACTGATCCCCTGTAATTAATTATTGAATGGACTGATCTCCTGTACCTGATTATTGAATGGACTGATCCCCTGCACCTGATAAATGAATGGACTGATCCTCTTCACAAATTATTGAATGGACTGATCCCCTTTACTAATTATTGAATGGGCTGATCCCCTTTACAAATTATTGAATGGACTGATCCACTGTACCTGATTATTGAATGGACTGATCCCCAGTACCTGATTATTGAATGGACTGATCCACTCTACCTGATTATTGAATGGACTGATCCCCTGCACCTGATTATTGAATGGACTGATCCCCTGCACCTGATTATTGAATGGACTGATCCCCTGTAACTGATTATTGAATGGACTGATCCCCTGTAACTGATTATTGAATGGACTGAACCCCTGTACCTGATTATTGAATGGACTGATCCCCTGTAACTAATCATTGAATGGACTGATCCCCTGTAACTAATCATTGAATGGACTGATCGCCTGTAACTAATCATTGAATGGACTGATCCCCTGTAACTAATCATTGAATGGACTGGTCCCCTGTACCTGATTATTGAATGGACTGATCCCCTGTAAGTGATTATTGAATGGACTGATCCCCTGTAACTAATCATTGAATGGACTGATCCCCTGTACCTGATTATTGAAAGGACTGATCCCCTGTAACTGATTATTGAATGGACTGATCCCCTGCACCTGATTATTGAATGGACTGATCCCCTGTAACTAATCATTGAATGGACTGATCCCCTGTAACTAATCATTGAATGGACTGATCCCCTGTAACTAATCATTGAATGGACTGATCCCCTGTACCTGATTATTGAAAGGACTGATCCCCTGTAACTGATTATTGAATGGACTGATCCCCTGCACCTGATTATTGAATGGACTGATCCCCTGTAACTAATCATTGAATGGACTGATCCCCTGTAACTAATCATTGAATAGACTGATCCCCTGTACCTGATTATTGAATGGACTGATCCCCTGTAACTGATTATTGAATGGACTGATCCCCTGCACCTGATTATTGAATGGACTGATCCCCTGTACCTGATTATTGAATGGACTGATCCCCTGTACCTGATTATTGAATGGACTGATCCCCTGTACCTGATTAATGAATGGACTGATCCCCTGTAACTGATTATTGAATGGACTGATACCCTGTACCTGATTAATGAATGGACTGACCCCCTGTACCTGATTATTGAATGGACTGATCCCCTGCACCTAATTATTGAATGGACTGATCCCCTGCACCTGATTATTGAATGGACTGATCCCCTGTACCTGATTATTGAATGGACTGATCCCCTGTACCTGTTTAATGAATGGACTGATCCCCTGTACCTGATTATTGAATGGACTGATCCCCTGTACCTGATTATTGAATGGACTGATCCCCTGTACCTGATTATTGAATGGACTGATCCCCTGTACCTGATTATTGAATGGACTGATCCCCTGTACGTGATTATTGAATGGACTGATCCCCTCTACCTGATTATTGAATGGACTGATCCCCTGCACCTGATTATTGAATGGAATGATCCCCTGCACCTGATTATTGAATGGACTGATCCCCTCTAACTAATCATTGAATGGACTGATCCCCTGTACCTGATTATTGAATGGACTGTTCCCCTGTACCTGATTATTGAATGGACTGATCCCCTGTACTTGATTATTGAATGGACTGATCCCCTGTACCTGATTATTGAATGGACTGATCCCCTGTAATTAATTATTGAATGGACTGATCCCCTGTACCTGATTATTGAACGGACTGATCCCCTGCACCTGATTATTGAATGGACTGATCCCCTGTACCTGATTATTGAATGGACTGATCCCCTGTAACTGATTATTGAATGGACTGATCCCCTGTACCTTATTAATGAATGGACTGATCCCCTGTACCTGATTATTGAATGGACTGATCCCCTGTAATTAATTATTGAATGGACTGATCCCCTGTACCTGATTAATGAATGGACTGATCCCCTGCACCTGATTATTGAATGGACTGATCCCCTGTACCTGATTATTGAATGGACTGATCCCCTGTAACTGATTATTGAATGGACTGATCCCCTGCACCTGATTATTGAATGGACTGATCCCCTGTACCTGATTATTGAATGGACTGATCCCCTGTACCTGATTATTGAATGGACTGATCCCCTGTACCTGATTATTGAATGGACTGATCCCCTGTACCTGATTATTGAATGGAGTGATCCCCTGCACCTGATTATTGAATGGACTGATCCCCTGTACCTGATTATTGAATGGACTGATCCCCTGTACCTGATTATTGAATGGACTGATCCCCTGCACCTGATTACTGAAAGGACTGATCCCCTGTACCTGATTATTGAATGGACTGATCCCCTGTACCTGATTATTGAATGGACTGATCCCCTGTAATTAATTAATGAATGGACTGATCCCCTGCACCTGATTAATGAATGGACTGATCCCCCGTACCTGATTATTGAATGGACTGATCCCCTGCACCGGATTACTGAATGGACTGATCCCCTGCACCTGATTATTGAATGGAATGATCCCCTGCACCTGATTATTGAATGGACTGATCCCCTCTAACTAATCATTGAATGGACTGATCCCCTGTACCTGATTATTGAATGGACTGATCCCCTGCACCTGATTATTGAATGGACTGATCCCCTGTACTTGATTATTGAATGGACTGATCCCCTATAACTGATTAGTGAATGGACTGATCCCCTGTACCTGATTATTGAACGGACTGATCGCCTGCACCTGATTAATGAATGGACTGATCCCCTGTACCTGATTATTGAACGGACTGATCCCCTGCACCTGTTTAATGAATGGACTGATCCCCTGTACCTGATTATTGAATGGACTGATCCCCTGTACCTGATTATTGAACGGACTGATCGCCTGCACCTGATTAATGAATGGACTGATCCCCTGTACCTGATTATTGAACGGACTGATCCCCTGCACCTGTTTAATGAATGGACTGATCCCCTGTACCTGATTATTGAATGGACTGATCCCCTGTAACTGATTATTGAATGGACTGATCCCCTGTACCTTATTAATGAATGGACTGATCCCCTGTACCTGATTATTGAATGGACTGATCCCCTGTAATTAATTATTGAATGGACTGATCCCCTGTACCTGATTAATGAATGGACTGATCCCCTGCACCTGATTATTGAATGGACTGATCCCCTGTACCTGATTATTGAATGGACTGATCCCCTGTAACTGATTATTGAATGGACTGATCCCCTGCACCTGATTATTGAATGGACTGATCCCCTGTACCTGATTATTGAATGGACTGATCCCCTGTACCTGATTATTGAATGGACTGATCCCCTGTACCTGATTATTGAATGGACTGATCCCCTGTACCTGATTATTGAATGGAGTGATCCCCTGCACCTGATTATTGAATGGACTGATCCCCTGTACCTGATTATTGAATGGACTGATCCCCTGTACCTGATTATTGAATGGACTGATCCCCTGCACCTGATTACTGAAAGGACTGATCCCCTGTACCTGATTATTGAATGGACTGATCCCCTGTACCTGATTATTGAATGGACTGATCCCCTGTAATTAATTAATGAATGGACTGATCCCCTGCACCTGATTAATGAATGGACTGATCCCCTGTACCTGATTATTGAATGGACTGATCCCCTGCACCGGATTACTGAATGGACTGATCCCCTGCACCTGATTATTGAATGGAATGATCCCCTGCACCTGATTATTGAATGGACTGATCCCCTCTAACTCATCATTGAATGGACTGATCCCCTGTACCTGATTATTGAATGGACTGATCCCCTGCACCTGATTATTGAATGGACTGATCCCCTGTACTTGATTATTGAATGGACTGATCCCCTATAACTGATTAGTGAATGGACTGATCCCCTGTACCTGATTATTGAATGAACTGATCCCCTGTACCTGATTAATGAATGGACTGATCCCCTTTACCTGATTATTGAATGGACTGATCCCCTGTAACTGATTATTGAATGGACTAATCCCCTGTACCTGATTATTGAATGGACTGATCCCCTGTACCTGATTAATGAATGGACTGATCCCCTGCACCTGATTATTGAATGGACTGATCCCCTGTACCTGATTATTGAATGGACTGATCCCCTGTACCTGATTATTGAATGGACTGATCACCTGTACCTGATTATTGAATGGACTGATCCCCTGTAATTAATTATTGAATGGAGTGATCCCCTGTACCTGATTATTGAATGGACTGATCCCCTGCACCTGATTATTGAATGGACTGATCCCCTGTACCTGATTATTGAACGGACTGATCCCCTGCACCTGATTAATGAATGGACTGATCCCCTGTACCTGATTATTGAACGGACTGATCCCCTGCACCTGTTTAATGAATGGACTGATCCCCTGTACCTGATTATTGAATGGACTGATCCCCTGTAACTGATTATTGAATGGACTGATCCCCTGTACCTTATTAATGAATGGACTGATCCCCTGTACCTGATTATTGAATGGACTGATCCCCTGTAATTAATTATTGAATGGACTGATCCCCTGTACCTGCTTAATGAATGGACTGATCCCCTGCACCTGATTATTGAATGGACTGATCCCCTGTATCTGATTATTGAATGGACTGATCCCCTGTAACTGATTATTGAATGGACTGATCCCCTGCACCTGATTATTGAATGGACTGATCCCCTGTACCTGATTATTGAATGGACTGATCCCCTGTACCTGATTATTGAATGGACTGATCCCCTGCACCTGATTATTGAATGGACTGATCCCCTGTACCTGATTATTGAATGGACTGATCCCCTGTAACTGATTATTGAATGGACTGATCCCCTGCACCTGATTATTGAATGGACTGATCCCCTGTACCTGATTATTGAATGGACTGATCCCCTGTACCTGATTATTGAATGGACTGATCCCCTGCACCTGATTATTGAATGGACTGATCCCCTGTACCTGATTATTGAATGGACTGATCCCCTGTACCTGATTATTGAATGGACTGATCCCCTGCACCTGATTACTGAATGGACTGATCCCCTGTACCTGATTATTGAATGGACTGATCCCCTGTACCTGATTATTGAATGGACTGATCCCCTGTAATTAATTAATGAATGGACTGATCCCCTGCACCTGATTAATGAATGGACTGATCCCCTGTACCTGATTATTGAATGGACTGATCCCCTGCACCTGATTACTGAATGGACTGATCCCCTGTACCTGATTAATGAATGGACTGATCCCCTGTACCTGATTATTGAATGGACTGATCCCCTGTAACTGATTATTGAATGGACTGATCCCCTGCACCTGATTATTGAATGGTCTGATCCCCTGTAACTGATTATTGAATGGACTGATCCCCTGTACCTGATTATTGAATGGACTGATCCCCTGTAACTGATTATTGAATGGACTGATCCCCTGCACCTGATTATTGAATGGACTGATCCCCTGCATCTGATTATTGAATGGACTGATCCCCTGTAACTGATTATTGAATGGACTGATCCCCTGTACCTGATTATTGAATGGACTGATCCCCTGTAACTGATTATTGAATGGACTGATCCGCTGTAACTGATTATTGAATGGACTGATCCCCTGTACCTGATTATTGAATGGACTGATCCCCTGCACCTGATTACTGAATGGACTGATCCCCTGCACCTGATTATTGAACGGACTGATCCCCTGTACCTGATTATTGAATGGACTGATCCCCTGTAATTAATTAATGAATGGACTGATCCCCTGCACCTGATTATTGAATGGACTGATCCCCTGTAATTAATTATTGAATGGACTGATCCCCTGTACCTGATTAATGAATGGACTGATCCCCTGTACCTGATTATTGAACGGACTGATCCCCTGCACCTGATTAATGAATGGACTGATCCCCTGTACCTGATTATTGAACGGACTGATCCCCTGCACCTGTTTAATGAATGGACTGATCCCCTGTACCTGATTATTGAATGGACTGATCCCCTGTAACTGATTATTGAATGGACTGATCCCCTGTACCTTATTAATGAATGGACTGATCCCCTGTACCTGATTATTGAATGGACTGATCCCCTGTAATTAATTATTGAATGGACTGATCCCCTGTACCTGATTAATGAATGGACTGATCCCCTGCACCTGATTATTGAATGGACTGATCCCCTGTACCTGATTATTGAATGGACTGATCCCCTGTAACTGATTATTGAATGGACTGATCCCCTGCACCTGATTATTGAATGGACTGATCCCCTGTACCTGATTATTGAATGGACTGATCCCCTGTACCTGATTATTGAATGGACTGATCCCCTGCACCTGATTATTGAATGGACTGATCCCCTGTACCTGATTATTGAATGGACTGATCCCCTGTAACTGATTATTGAATGGACTGATCCCCTGCACCTGATTATTGAATGGACTGATCCCCTGTACCTGATTATTGAATGGACTGATCCCCTGTACCTGATTATTGAATGGACTGATCCCCTGCACCTGATTATTGAATGGACTGATCCCCTGTACCTGATTATTGAATGGACTGATCCCCTGTACCTGATTATTGAATGGACTGATCCCCTGCACCTGATTACTGAATGGACTGTTCCCCTGTACCTGATTATTGAATGGACTGGTCCCCTGTACCTGATTATTGAATGGACTGATCCCCTGCAATTAATTAATGAATGGACTGATCCCCTGCACCTGATTAATGAATGGACTGATCCCCTGTACCTGATTATTGAATGGACTGATCCCCTGCACCTGATTACTGAATGGACTGATCCCCTGTACCTGATTAATGAATGGACTGATCCCCTGTACCTGATTATTGAATGGACTGATCCCCTGTAACTGATTATTGAATGGACTGATTCCGTGCACCTGATTATTGAATGGTCTGATCCCCTGTACCTGATTATTGAATGGACTGATCCCCTGTAACTGATTATTGAATGGACTGATCCCCTGCAACTAATCATTGAATGGACTGATCCCCTGTACCTGATTATTGAAAGGACTGATCCCCTGTAACTGATTATTGAATGGACTGATCCCCTGCACCTGATTATTGAATGGACTGATCCCCTGTAACTAATCATTGAATGGACTGATCCCCTGTAACTAATCATTGAATAGACTGATCCCCTGTACCTGATTATTGAATGGACTGATCCCCTGTAACTGATTATTGAATGGACTGATCCCCTGCACCTGATTATTGAATGGACTGATCCCCTGTACCTGATTATTGAATGGACTGATCCCCTGTACCTGATTATTGAATGGACTGATCCCCTGTACCTGATTAATGAATGGACTGATCCCCTGTAACTGATTATTGAATGGACTGATACCCTGTACCTGATTAATGAATGGACTGACCCCCTGTACCTGATTATTGAATGGACTGATCCCCTGCACCTAATTATTGAATGGACTGATCCCCTGCACCTGATTATTGAATGGACTGATCCCCTGTACCTGATTATTGAATGGACTGATCCCCTGTACCTGTTTAATGAATGGACTGATCCCCTGTACCTGATTATTGAATGGACTGATCCCCTGTACCTGATTATTGAATGGACTGATCCCCTGTACCTGATTATTGAATGGACTGATCCCCTGTACCTGATTATTGAATGGACTGATCCCCTGTACGTGATTATTGAATGGACTGATCCCCTCTACCTGATTATTGAATGGACTGATCCCCTGCACCTGATTATTGAATGGAATGATCCCCTGCACCTGATTATTGAATGGACTGATCCCCTCTAACTAATCATTGAATGCACTGATCCCCTGTACCTGATTATTGAATGGACTGATCCCCTGTACCTGATTATTGAATGGACTGATCCCCTGTACTTGATTATTGAATGGACTGATCCCCTATAACAGATTATTGAATGGACTGATCCCCTGTACCTGATTATTGAATGAACTGATCCCCTGTACCTGATTAATGAATGGACTGATCCCCTTTACCTGATTATTGAATGGACTGATCCCCTGTAACCGATTATTGAATGGACTGATCCCCTGTACCTGATTATTGAATGGACTGATCCCCTGTACCTGATTAATGAATGAACTGATCCCCTTTACCTGATTATTGAATGAACTGATCCCCTGTACCTGATTATTGAATGGACTGATCCCCTGTACCTGATTAATGAATGGACTGATCCCCTTTACCTGATTATTGAATGGACTGATCCCCTGTAACTGATTATTGAATGGACTGATCCCCTTTACCTGATTATTGAATGGACTGATCCCCTGTACCTGATTATTGAATGGACTGATCCCCTGCACATGATTATTGAATGGACTGATCCCCTGTACCTGATTATTGAATGGACTGATCCCCTGTAATTAATTAATGAATGGACTGATCCCCTGCACCTGATTAATGAATGGACTGATCCCCTGTACCTGATTATTGAATGGACTGATCCCCTGCACCTGATTACTGAATGGACTGATCCCCTGTACCTGATTAATGAATGGACTGATCCCCTGTACCTGATTATTGAATGGACTGATCCCCTGTAACTGATTATTGAATGGACTGATCCCCTGCACCTGATTATTGAATGGTCTGATCCCCTGTACCTGATTATTGAATGGACTGATCCCCTGTAACTGATTATTGAATGGACTGATCCCCTGCAACTAATCATTGAATGGACTGATCCCCTGTACCTGATTATTGAAAGGACTGATCCCCTGTAACTGATTATTGAATGGACTGATCCCCTGCACCTGATTATTGAATGGACTGATCCCCTGTAACTAATCATTGAATGGACTGATCCCCTGTAACTAATCATTGAATAGACTGATCCCCTGTACCTGATTATTGAATGGACTGATCCCCTGTAACTGATTATTGAATGGACTGATCCCCTGCACCTGATTATTGAATGGACTGATCCCCTGTACCTGATTATTGAATGGACTGATCCCCTGTACCTGATTATTGAATGGACTGATCCCCTGTACCTGATTAATGAATGGACTGATCCCCTGTAACTGATTATTGAATGGACTGATACCCTGTACCTGATTAATGAATGGACTGACCCCCTGTACCTGATTATTGAATGGACTGATCCCCTGCACCTAATTATTGAATGGACTGATCCCCTGCACCTGATTATTGAATGGACTGATCCCCTGTACCTGATTATTGAATGGACTGATCCCCTGTACCTGTTTAATGAATGGACTGATCCCCTGTACCTGATTATTGAATGGACTGATCCCCTGTACCTGATTATTGAATGGACTGATCCCCTGTACCTGATTATTGAATGGACTGATCCCCTGTACCTGATTATTGAATGGACTGATCCCCTGTACGTGATTATTGAATGGACTGATCCCCTGTACCTGATTATTGAATGGACTGATCCCCTGCACCTGATTATTGAATGGAATGATCCCCTGCACCTGATTATTGAATGGACTGATCCCCTCTAACTAATCATTGAATGGACTGATCCCCTGTACCTGATTATTGAATGGACTGATCCCCTGTACCTGATTATTGAATGGACTGATCCCCTGTACTTGATTATTGAATGGACTGATCCCCTATAACTGATTATTGAATGGACTGATCCCCTGTACCTGATTATTGAATGAACTGATCCCCTGTACCTGATTAATGAATGGACTGATCCCCTTTACCTGATTATTGAATGGACTGATCCCCTGTAACTGATTATTGAATGGACTGATCCCCTGTACCTGATTATTGAATGGACTGATCCCCTGTACCTGATTAATGAATGAACTGATCCCCTTTACCTGATTATTGAATGAACTGATCCCCTGTACCTGATTATTGAATGGACTGATCCCCTGTACCTGATTAATGAATGGACTGATCCCCTTTACCTGATTATTGAATGGACTGATCCCCTGTAACTGATTATTGAATGGACTGATCCCCTTGACCTGATTATTGAATGGACTGATCCCCTGTACCTGATTATTGAATGGACTGATCCCCTGCACCTGATTATTGAATGGACTGATCCCCTGTACCTGATTATTGAATGGACTGATCCCCTGTACCTGATTATTGAATGGACTGATCACCTGTACCTGATTATTGAATGGACTGATCCCCTGTAATTAATTATTGAATGGACTGATCCCCTGTACCTGATTATTGAATGGACTGATCCCCTGTACCTGATTATTGAATGGACTGATCCCCTGTACCTGATTATTGAACGGACTGATCGCCTGCACCTGATTAATGAATGGACTGATCCCCTGTACCTGATTATTGAACGGACTGATCCCCTGCACCTGTTTAATGAATGGACTGATCCCCTGTACCTGATTATTGAATGGACTGATCCCCTGTAACTGATTATTGAATGGACTGATCCCCTGTACCTTATTAATGAATGGACTGATCCCCTGTACCTGATTATTGAATGGACTGATCCCCTGTAATTAATTATTGAATGGACTGATCCCCTGTACCTGATTAATGAATGGACTGATCCCCTGCACCTGATTATTGAATGGACTGATCCCCTGTACCTGATTATTGAATGGACTGATCCCCTGTAACTGATTATTGAATGGACTGATTCCCTGTCCCTGATTATTGAATGGACTGATCCCCTGCACCTGATTATTGAATGGACTGATCCCCTGTACCTGATTATTGAATGGACTGATCCCCTGTACCTGATTATTGAATGAACTGATCCCCTGTACCTGATTATTGAATGGACTGATCCCCTGCACCAGATTATTGAATGGACTGATCCACTGTACCTGATTATTGAATGGACTGATCCCCTGTAACTGATTATTGAATGGACTGATCCCCTGCACCTGATTATTGAATGGACTGATCCCCTGTACCTGATTATTGAATGGACTGATCCCCTGTACCTGATTATTGAATGGAGTGATCCCCTGCACCTGATTATTGAATGGACTGATCCCCTGTACCTGATTATTGAATGGACTGATCCCCTGTACCTGATTATTGAATGGACTGATCCCCTGCACCTGATTACTGAAAGGACTGATCCCCTGTACCTGATTATTGAATGGACTGATCCCCTGTAATTAATTAATGAATGGACTGATCCCCTGTACCTGATTAATGAATGGACTGATCCCCTGTACCTGATTATTGAATGGACTGATCCCCTGCACCGGATTACTGAATGGACTGATCCCCTGCACCTGATTATTGAATGGAATGATCCCCTGCACCTGATTATTGAATGGACTGATCCCCTCTAACTAATCATTGAATGGACTGATCCCCTGTACCTGATTATTGAATGGACTGATCCCCTGTACCTGATTATTGAATGGACTGATCCCCTGTACTTGATTATTGAATGGAGTGATCCCCTATAACTGATTAGTGAATGGACTGATCCCCTGTACCTGATTATTGAATGAACTGATCCCCTGTACCTGATTAATGAATGGACTGATCCCCTTTACCTGATTATTGAATGGACTGATCCCCTGTAACTGATTATTGAATGGACTAATCCCCTGTACCTGATTATTGAATGGACTGATCCCCTGTACCTGATTAATGAATGGACTGATCCCCTGCACCTGATTATTGAATGGACTGATCCCCTGTACCTGATTATTGAATGGACTGATCCCCTGTACCTGATTATTGAATGGACTGATCACCTGTACCTGATTATTGAATGGACTGATCCCCTGTAATTAATTATTGAATGGACTGATCCCCTGTACCTGATTATTGAATGGACTGATCCCCTGCACCTGATTATTGAATGGACTGATCCCCTGTACCTGATTATTGAACGGACTGATCCCCTGCACCTGATTAATGAATGGACTGATCCCCTGTACCTGATTATTGAACGGACTGATCCCCTGCACCTGTTTAATGAATGGACTGATCCCCTGTACCTGATTATTGAATGGACTGATCCCCTGTAATTAATTATTGAATGGACTGATCCCCTGTACCTGATTAATGAATGGACTGATCCCCTGCACCTGATTATTGAATGGACTGATCCCCTGTACCTGATTATTGAATGGACTGATCCCCTGTAACTGATTATTGAATGGACTGATCCCCTGCACCTGATTATTGAATGGACTGATCCCCTGTACCTGATTATTGAATGGACTGATCCCCTGTACCTGATTATTGAATGGACTGATCCCCTGCACCTGATTATTGAATGGACTGATCCCCTGTACCTGATTATTGAATGGACTGATCCCCTGTAACTGATTATTGAATGGACTGATCCCCTGCACCTGATTATTGAATGGACTGATCCCCTGTACCTGATTATTGAATGGACTGATCCCCTGTACCTGATTATTGAATGGACTGATCCCCTGCACCTGATTATTGAATGGACTGATCCCCTGTACCTGATTATTGAATGGACTGATCCCCTGTACCTGATTATTGAATGGACTGATCCCCTGCACCTGATTACTGAATGGACTGATCCCCTGTACCTGATTATTGAATGGACTGATCCCCTGTACCTGATTATTGAATGGACTGATCCCCTGTAATTAATTAATGAATGGACTGATCCCCTGCACCTGATTAATGAATGGACTGATCCCCTGTACCTGATTATTGAATGGACTGATCCCCTGCACCTGATTACTGAATGGACTGATCCCCTGTACCTGATTAATGAATGGACTGATCCCCTGTACCTGATTATTGAATGGACTGATCCCCTGTAACTGATTATTGAATGGACTGATCCCCTGCACCTGATTATTGAATGGTCTGATCCCCTGTAACTGATTATTGAATGGACTGATCCCCTGTACCTGATTATTGAATGGACTGATCCCCTGTAACTGATTATTGAATGGACTGATCCCCTGCACCTGATTATTGAATGGACTGATCCCCTGCATCTGATTATTGAATGGACTGATCCCCTGTAACTGATTATTGAATGGACTGATCCCCTGTAACTGATTATTGAATGGACTGATCCCCTGTAACTGATTATTGAATGGACTGATCCCCTGTAACTGATTATTGAATGGACTGATCCCCTGTACCTGATTATTGAATGGACTGATCCCCTGCACCTGATTACTGAATGGACTGATCCCCTGCACCTGATTATTGAACGGACTGATCCCCTGTAACTGATTATTGAATGGACTGATCCCCTATACCTGATTACTGAATGGACTGATCCGCTGCACCTGATTATTGAACGGACTGATCCCCTGTAACTAATTAATGAATGGACTGATCCCCTGTACCTGATTATTGAATGGACTGATCCCCTGTAACTAATTAATGAATGGACTGATCCCCTGTACCTGATTATTGAATGGACTGATCCCCTGTACCTGATTATTGAATGGACTGATCCCCTGCACCTGATTACTGAATGGACTGATCCCCTGTACCTGATTATTGAATGGACTGATCCCCTGCACCTGATTACTGAATGGACTGATCCCCTGTACCTGATTATTGAATGGACTGATCCCCTGTAATTAATTAATGAATGGACTGATCCCCTGCACCTGATTAATGAATGGACTGATCCCCTGTACCTGATTATTGAATGGACTGATCCCCTGCACCGGATTACTGAATGGACTGATCCCCTGCACCTGATTATTGAATGGAATGATCCCCTGCACCTGATTATTGAATGGACTGATCCCCTCTAACTAATCATTGAATGGACTGATCCCCTGTACCTGATTATTGAATGGACTGATCCCCTGTACCTGATTATTGAATGGACTGATCCCCTGTACTTGATTATTGAATGGACTGATCCCCTATAACTGATTAGTGAATGGACTGATCCCCTGTACCTGATTATTGAATGAACTGATCCCCTGTACCTGATTAATGAATGGACTGATCCCCTTTACCTGATTATTGAATGGACTGATCCCCTGTAACTGATTATTGAATGGACTGATCCCCTGTACCTGATTATTGAATGGACTGATCCCCTGTACCTGATTAATGAATGGACTGATCCCCTGCACCTGATTATTGAATGGACTGATCCCCTGTACCTGATTATTGAATGGACTGATCCCCTGTACCCGATTATTGAATGGACCGATCACCTGTACCTGATTATTGAATGGACTGATCCCCTGTAATTAATTATTGAATGGACTGATCCCCTGTACCTGATTATTGAATGGACTGATCCCCTGTACCTGATTATTGAATGGACTGATCCCCTGTACCTGATTATTGAACGGACTGATCCCCTGCACCTGATTAATGAATGGACTGATCCCCTGTACCTGATTATTGAACGGACTGATCCCCTGCACCTGTATAATGAATGGACTGATCCCCTGTAACTGATTATTGAATGGACTGATCCCCTGTACCTTATTAATGAATGGACTGATCCCCTGTACCTGATTATTGAATGGACTGATCCCCTGTAATTAATTATTGAATGGACTGATCCCCTGTACCTGATTAATGAATGGACTGATCCCCTGCACCTGATTATTGAATGGACTGATCCCCTGTACCTGATTATTGAATGGACTGATCCCCTGTAACTGATTATTGAATGGACTGATCCCCTGCACCTGATTATTGAATGGACTGATCCCCTGTACCTGATTATTGAATGGACTGATCCCCTGTACCTGATTATTGAATGGACTGATCCCCTGCACCTGATTATTGAATGGACTGATCCCCTGTACCTGATTATTGAATGGACTGATCCCCTGTAACTGATTATTGAATGGACTGATCCCCTGCACCTGATTATTGAATGGACTGATCCCCTGTACCTGATTATTGAATGGACTGATCCCCTGTACCTGATTATTGAATGGACTGATCCCCTGCACCTGATTATTGAATGGACTGATCCCCTGTACCTGATTATTGAATGGACTGATCCCCTGTACCTGATTATTGAATGGACTGATCCCCTGCACCTGATTACTGAATGGACTGATCCCCTGTACCTGATTATTGAATGGACTGATCCCCTGTACCTGATTATTGAATGGACTGATCCCCTGTAATTAATTAATGAATGGACTGATCCCCTGCACCTGATTAATGAATGGACTGATCCCCTGTACCTGATTATTGAATGGACTGATCCCCTGCACCTGATTACTGAATGGACTGATCCCCTGTACCTGATTAATGAATGGACTGATCCCCTGTACCTGATTATTGAATGGACTGATCCCCTGTAACTGATTATTGAATGGTCTGATCCCCTGTAACTGATTATTGAATGGACTGATCCCCTGTAACTGATTAATGAATGGACTGATCCCCTGTACCTGATTAATGAATGGACTGATCCCCTGTACCTGATTATTGAATGGACTGATCCCCTGCACCTGATTATTGAATGGTCTGATCCCCTGTAACTGATTATTGAATGGACTGATCCCCTGTACCTGATTATTGAATGGACTGATCCCCTGTAACTGATTATTGAATGGACTGATCCCCTGCACCTGATTATTGAATGGACTGATCCCCTGCATCTGATTATTGAATGGACTGATCCCCTGGAACTGATTATTGAATGGACTGATCCCCTGTACCTGATTATTGAATGGACTGATCCCCTGTAACTGATTATTGAATGGACTGATCCCCTGTAACTGATTATTGAATGGACTGATCCCCTGTACCTGATTATTGAATGGACTGATCCCCTGCACCTGATTAATGAATGGACTGATCCCCTGTACCTGATTATTGAACGGACTGATCCCCTGCACCTGTTTAATGAATGGACTGATCCCCTGTAACTGATTATTGAATGGACTGATCCCCTGTACCTTATTAATGAATGGACTGATCCCCTGTACCTGATTATTGAATGGACTGATCCCCTGTAATTAATTATTGAATGGACTGATCCCCTGTACCTGATTAATGAATGGACTGATCCCCTGCACCTGATTATTGAATGGACTGATCCCCTGTACCTGTTTATTGAATGGACTGATCCCCTGTAACTGATTATTGAATGGACTGATCCCCTGCACCTGATTATTGAATGGACTGATCCCCTGTACCTGATTATTGAATGGACTGATCCCCTGTACCTGATTATTGAATGGACTGATCCCCTGCACCTGATTATTGAATGGACTGATCCCCTGTACCTGATTATTGAATGGACTGATCCCCTGTAACTGATTATTGAATGGACTGATCCCCTGCACCTGATTATTGAATGGACTGATCCCCTGTACCTGATTATTGAATGGACTGATCCCCTGTACCTGATTATTGAATGGACTAATCCCCTGCACCTGATTATTGAATGGACTGATCCCCTGTACCTGATTATTGAATGGACTGATCCCCTGTACCTGATTATTGAATGGACTGATCCCCTGCACCTGATTACTGAATGGACTGATCCCCTGTACCTGATTATTGAATGGACTGATCCCCTGTACCTGATTATTGAATGGACTGATCCCCTGTAATTAATTAATGAATGGACTGATCCCCTGCACCTGATTAATGAATGGACTGATCCCCTGTACCTGATTATTGAATGGACTGATCCCCTGCACCTGATTACTGAATGGACTGATCCCCTGTACCTGATTAATGAATGGACTGATCCCCTGTACCTGATTATTGAATGGACTGATCCCCTGTAACTGATTATTGAATGGTCTGATCCCCTGTAACTGATTATTGAATGGACTGATCCCCTGTAACTGATTAATGAATGGACTGATCCCCTGTACCTGATTAATGAATGGACTGATCCCCTGTACCTGATTATTGAATGGACTGATCCCCTGCACCTGATTATTGAATGGTCTGATCCCCTGTAACTGATTATTGAATGGACTGATCCCCTGTACCTGATTATTGAATGGACTGATCCCCTGTAACTGATTATTGAATGGACTGATCCCCTGCACCTGATTATTGAATGGACTGATCCCCTGCATCTGATTATTGAATGGACTGATCCCCTGGAACTGATTATTGAATGGACTGATCCCCTGTACCTGATTATTGAATGGACTGATCCCCTGTAACTGATTATTGAATGGACTGATCCCCTGTAACTGATTATTGAATGGACTGATCCCCTGTACCTGATTATTGAATGGACTGATCCCCTGCACCTGATTACTGAATGGACTGATCCCCTGTACCTGATTATTGAATGGACTGATCCCCTGTACCTGATTATTGAATGGACTGATCCCCTGCACCTGATTATTGAACGGACTGATCCCCTGTAACTGATTATTGAATGGACTGATCCCCTATACCTGATTACTGAATGGACTGATCCGCTGCACCTGATTATTGAACGGACTGATCCCCTGCAACTAATTAATGAATGGACTGATCCCCTATACCTGATTACTGAATGGACTGATCCGCTGCACCTGATTATTGAACGGACTGATCCCCTGCACCTGATTACTGAATGGACTGATCCCCTGCACCTGATTATTGAACGGACTGATCCCATGTAACTGATTATTGAATGGACTGATCCCCTATACCTGATTATTGAATGGACTGACCCCCTGCACCTGATTACTGAATGGACTGATACCCTGTACCTGATTATTGAATGGACAGATCCCCTGTACCTGATTATTGAATGGACTGATCCCCTGTAATTAATTAATGAATGAACTGATCCCCTGCACCTGATTAATGAATGGACTGATCCCCTGTACCTGATTATTGATTGGACTGATCCCCTGCACCTGATTACTGAATGGACTGATCCCCTGTACCTGATTAATGAATGGACTGATCCCCTGCACCTGATTATTGAATGGACTGATCCCCTGTACCTGATTATTGAATGGACTGATCCCCTGTACCTGATTATTGAATGGACTGATCCCCTGCACCTGATTACTGAATGGACTGATCCCCTGTACCTGATTATTGAATGGACTGATCCCCTGCACCTGATTACTGAATGGACTGATCCCCTGTACCTGATTAATGAATGGAGTGATCCCCTGTACCTGATTATTGAATGGACTGATCCCCTGTACCGGATTATTGAATGGGCTGATCCCCTATACCTGATTATTGAATGGACTGATCCCCTGCACCTGATTACTGAATGGACTGACCCCCTGTACCTGATTATTGAATGGACTGATCCCCTGCACCTGATTACTGAATCGACTGATCCCCTGTACCTGATTAATGAATGGACTGATCCCCTGTACTTGATTATTGAATGGACTGATCCCCTGTACCTGATTATTGAATGGACTGATCCCCTGTACCCGATCAATGAATGGACTGATCCCCTGTAATTAATTATTGAATGGACTGATCCACTGGACCTGATTATTGAATGGAATGATCCCCTGCACCTAATTATTGAATGGACTGATCCCCTGTACCTGATTAATGAATGGACTGATCCCCTGTACCTGATTATTGAATGGACTGATCCCCGGTACCTGATTATTTAATGGACTGATCCCCTGCAACTAATTATTGAATGGACTGATCCCCTGTACCTGATTAATGAATGGACTGATCCCCTGTAATTAATTAATGAATGGACTGATCCCATGTAATTAATTATTGAATGGACTGATCCCCTGTACCTGATTATTGAATGGACTGAACCCCTGCACCTGATTATTGAATGGACTGATCCCCTGCACCTGATTACTGAATGGACTGATCCCCTGTACCTGATTAATGAATGGAGTGATCCCCTGTACCTGATTATTGAATGGACTGATCCCCTGTACCGGATTATTGAATGGGCTGATCCCCTATACCTGATTATTGAATGGACTGATCCCCTGCACCTGATTACTGAATGGACTGACCCCCTGTACCTGATTATTGAATGGACTGATCCCCTGCACCTGATTACTGAATCGACTGATCCCCTGTACCTGATTAATGAATGGACTGATCCCCTGTACTTGATTATTGAATGGACTGATCCCCTGTACCTGATTATTGAATGGACTGATCCCCTGTACCCGATCAATGAATGGACTGATCCCCTGTAATTAATTATTGAATGGACTGATCCACTGGACCTGATTATTGAATGGAATGATCCCCTGCACCTAATTATTGAATGGACTGATCCCCTGTACCTGATTAATGAATGGACTGATCCCCTGTACCTGATTATTGAATGGACTGATCCCCGGTACCTGATTATTTAATGGACTGATCCCCTGCAACTAATTATTGAATGGACTGATCCCCTGTACCTGATTAATGAATGGACTGATCCCCTGTAATTAATTAATGAATGGACTGATCCCATGTAATTAATTATTGAATGGACTGATCCCCTGTACCTGATTATTGAATGGACTGAACCCCTGCACCTGATTATTGAATGGACTGATCCCCTGCACCTGATTAATGAATGGACTGATCCCCTGTAATTAATTATTGAATGGACTGATCCCCTGCACATGATTAATGAATGGGCTGATCCCCTGTACCTGATTATTGAATGGACTGATCCCCTGTAATTAATTAATGAATGGACTGATCCCCTGCACCTGATTAATGAATGGACTGATCCCCTGTACCTGATTAATGAATGGACTGATCCCGTGTAATTAATTATTGAATGGACTGATCCCCTGCACCTGATTATTGAATGGACTGATCCCCTGTAATTAATTATTGAATGGACTGATCCCCTGTACCTGATTAATGAATGGACTGATCCCCTGTAATTAATTATTGAATGGACTGATCCCCCGCACCTGATTATTGAATGGACTGATCCCCTGCACCTGATTAATGAATGGACTGATCGCGTGTAATTAATTATTGAATGGACTGATCCCCTGCACCTGATTATTGAATGGACTGATCCCCTGTCATTAATTATTGAATGGACTGATCCCCTGCACCTGATTAATGAATGGACTGATCCCCTGGAATTAATTATTGAATGGACTGATCCCCTGTACCTGATTAATGAATGGACTGATCCCACTGTAATTAATTATTGAATGGACTGATCCCCTGTACCTGATTAATGAATGGACTGATCCCCTGTAATTAATTATTGAATGGACTGATCCCCTGTACCTGATTAATAAATGGACTGATCCCCTGTACCTGATTATTGAATGAACTGATCCCCTGTAATTAATTAATGAATGGACGGATCCCCTGCACCTGATTATTGAATGGACTGATCCCCTGCAATTAATTATTCAATGGACTGATCCCTTGCACCTGATTAATGAATGGACTGATCCCCTGTAATTAATTATTGAATGGACTGATCCCCTGCCCCTGATTATTGAATGGACTGAACCCCTGTAATTAATTATTGAATGGACTGATCCCCTGTACCTGATTAATGAATGGACTGATCCCCTGTAATTAATTATTGAATGGACTGATGCCCTGTACCTGATTAATGAATGGACTGATCCCCTGTAATTAATTAATGAATGGACTGATCCCCTGGAACTGATTAATGAATGGACTGATCCCCTGTACCTGATTATTGAATGGACTGATCGCCTGTAATTAATTATTGAATGGACTGATCCCCTGTAATTAATTATTGAATGGACTGATCCCCTGCACCTGATTAATGAATGGACTGATCCCCTGTAATTAATTATTGAATGGACTGATCCCCTGCACCTGATTATTGAATGGACTGATCCCCTGTAATTAATTATTGAATGGACTGATCCCCTGCACCTGATTAATGAATGGACTGATCCCCTGTACCTGATTGATTAATGAATGGACTGATCCCCTGTACCTGATTATTGAATGGACTGATCCCCTGTAATTAATTATTGAATGGACAGATCCCCTGTACCTGTTATTGAATGGACTGATCCCCTGTAATTAATTATTGAATGGACTGATCCCCTGCACCTGATTATTGAATGGAATGATCCCCTGTACCTGATTAATGAATGGACTGATCCCCTGTACCTGATTATTGAATGGACTGATCCCCTGTAATTAATTAATGAATGGGCTGATCCCCTGCACCTGATTAATGAATGGACTGATCCCCTGTACCTGATTATTGAATGGACTGATCCCCTGTACCTGATTAATGAATGGACTGATCCCCTGTAATTAATTAATGAATGGACTGATCCCCTGTAACTGATCAATGAATGGACTGATCCCCTGTACCTGATTATTGAATGGACTGATCCCCTGCACCTGATTATTGAATGGACTGATCCCCTGTAACTGATTATTGAATGGACTGATCCCCTGTACCTGATTATTGAATGGACTGATCCCCTGTAACTGATTATTGAATGGACTGATCCCCTGCACCTGATTATTGAATGGACTGATCCCCTGTAACTGATTATTGAATGGACTGATCCCCTGTACCTGATTATTGAATGGACTGATCCCCTGTAACTGATTATTGAATGGACTGATCCCCTGCACCTGATTAATGAATGGACTGATCCCCTGTACCTGATTAATGAATGGACTGATCCCCTGTACCTGATTAATGAATGGACTGATCCCCTGTACCTGATTAATGAATGGACTGATCCCCTGTACCTGATTAATGAATGGACTGATCCCCTGTAATTAATTATTGAATGGACTGATCCCCTGCAACTGATTAATGAATGGACTGATCCCCTGTACCTGATTAATGAATGGACTGATCCCCTGTACCTGATTAATGAATGGACTGATCCCCTGTACCTGATTAATGAAAGGACTGATCCACTGTACCTGATTAATGAATGGACTGATCCCCTGTAATTAATTATTGAATGGACTGATCCCCTGCACCTGATTAATGAATGGAATGATCCCCTGTCCCTGATTAATGAATGGACTGATCCCCTGTCCCTGATTAATGAATGGACTGATCCCCTGTAATTAATTATTGAATGGACTGATCCCCTGTACCTGATTAATGAATGGACTGATCCCCTGTACCTGATTATTGAACGGACTGATCCCCTGTACCTGATTATTGAATGGACTGATCCCCTGCACCTGATTAATGAATGGACTGATCGCGTGTAATTAATTATTGAATGGACTGATCCCCTGCACCTGATTATTGAATGGACTGATCCTGTGTAATTAATTATTGAATGGACTGATCCCCTGCACCTGATTATTGAATGGACTGATCCCCTGTAATTAATTATTGAATGGACTGATCCCCTGTACCTGATTAATGAATGGACTGATCCCCTGTAATTAATTATTGAATGGACTGATCCCCTGCACCTGATTATTGAATGGACTGATCCCCTGCACCTGATTAATGAATGGACTGATCGCGTGTAATTAATTATTGAATGGACTGATCCCCTGCACCTGATTATTGAATGGAATGATCCCCTGTACCTGATTAATGAATGGACTGATCCCCTGTACCTGATTATTGAATGGACTGATCCCCTGTAATTAATTATTGAATGGACTGATCCCCTGCACCTGATTATTGAATGGACTGATCCCCTGCACCTGATTAATGAATGGACTGATCCCGTGTAATTAATTATTGAATGGACTGATCCCCTGTAATTAATTATTGAATGGACTGATCCCCTGCACCTGATTATTGAATGGACTGATCCCCTGCACCTGATTATTGAATGGACTGATCCCCTGCACCTGATTAATGAATGGACTGATCCCGTGTAATTAATTATTGAATGGACTGATCCCCTGCACCTGATTATTGAATGGACTGATCCCCTGTAATTAATTATTGAATGGACTGATCCCCTGTACCTGATTAATGAATGGACTGATCCCCTGTAATTAATTATTGAATGGACTGATCCCCTGCACCTGATTATTGAATGGACTGATCCCCTGCACCTGATTAATGAATGGACTGATCGCGTGTAATTAATTATTGAATGGACTGATCCCCTGCACCTGATTATTGAATGGACTGATCCCCTGTAATTAATTATTGAATGGACTGATCCCCTGCACCTGATTAATGAATGGACTGATCCCCTGGAATTAATTATTGAATGGACTGATCCCCTGTACCTGATTAATGAATGGACTGATCCCACTGTAATTAATTATTGAATGGACTGATCCCCTGTACCTGATTAATGAATGGACTGATCCCCTGTAATTAATTATTGAATGGACTGATCCCCTGTACCTGATTAATAAATGGACTGATCCCCTGTACCTGATTATTGAATGAACTGATCCCCTGTAATTAATTAATGAATGGACGGATCCCCTGCACCTGATTATTGAATGGACTGATCCCCTGCAATTAATTATTCAATGGACTGATCCCTTGCACCTGATTAATGAATGGACTGATCCCCTGTAATTAATTATTGAATGGACTGATCCCCTGCCCCTGATTATTGAATGGACTGATCCCCTGTAATTAATTATTGAATGGACTGATCCCCTGTACCTGATTAATGAATGGACTGATCCCCTGTAATTAATTATTGAATGGACTGATGCCCTGTACCTGATTAATGAATGGACTGATCCCCTGTAATTAATTAATGAATGGACTGATCCCCTGGAACTGATTAATGAATGGACTGATCCCCTGTACCTGATTATTGAATGGACTGATCGCCTGTAATTAATTATTGAATGGACTGATCCCCTGTAATTAATTATTGAATGGACTGATCCCCTGCACCTGATTAATGAATGGACTGATCCCCTGTAATTAATTATTGAATGGACTGATCCCCTGCACCTGATTATTGAATGGACTGATCCCCTGTAATTAATTATTGAATGGACTGATCCCCTGCACCTGATTAATGAATGGACTGATCCCCTGTACCTGATTGATTAATGAATGGACTGATCCCCTGTACCTGATTATTGAATGGACTGATCCCCTGTAATTAATTATTGAATGGACTGATCCCCTGTACCTGTTATTGAATGGACTGATCCGCTGTAATTAATTATTGAATGGACTGATCCCCTGCACCTGATTATTGAATGGAATGATCCCCTGTACCTGATTAATGAATGGACTGATCCCCTGTACCTGATTATTGAATGGACTGATCCCCTGTAATTAATTAATGAATGGGCTGATCCCCTGCACCTGATTAATGAATGGACTGATCCCCTGTACCTGATTATTGAATGGACTGATCCCCTGTACCTGATTAATGAATGGACTGATCCCCTGTAATTAATTAATGAATGGACTGATCCCCTGTAACTGATCAATGAATGGACTGATCCCCTGTACCTGATTATTGAATGGACTGATCCCCTGTAACTGATTAATGAATGGACTGATCCCCTGTAATTAATTATTGAATGGACTGATCCCCTGCACCTGATTATTGAATGGACTGATCCCCTGTAATTAATTATTGAATGGACTGATCCACTGTACCTGATTATTGAATGGACTGATCCCCTGTAACTGATTAATGAATGGACTGATCCCCTGTAATTAATTATTGAATGGACTGATCCACTGTACCTGATTATTGAATGGACTGATCCCCTGCACCTGATTATTGAATGGACTGATCCCCTGTACCTGATTATTGAATGGACTGATCCCCTATAATTAATTATTGAATGGACTGATCCACTGTACCTGATTATTGAATGGACTGATCCCCTGTAACTCATTAATGAATGGACTGATCCCCTGTAATTAATTATTGAATGGACTGATCCACTGTACCTGATTATTGAATGGACTGATCCCCTGTACCTGATTATTGAATGGACTGATCCCCTTTACCTGATTAATGAATGGACTGATCCCCTGTAATTAATTATTGAATGTACTGATCCCCTGCACCTGATTATTGAATGGGCTGAGCCACTGTACCTGATTATTGAATGGACTGATCCCCTGTACCTGATTATTGAATGGACTGATCCCCTGCACCTGATTAATGAATGGACTGATCCCCGGTAATTAATTATTGAATGGGCTGATCCACTGTACCTGATTATTGAATGGACTGATCCCCTGTACCTGATTATTGAATGGACTGATCCCCTGTACCTGATTATTGAATGGACTGATCCCCTGTACCTGATTAATGAATGGACTGATCCCCTGTAATTAATTAATGAATGGACTGATCCCCTGTAACTGATTAATGAATGGACTGATCCCCTGTACCTGATTATTGAATGGACTGATCCCCTGTAACTGATTAATGAATGGACTGATCCCCTGTAATTAATTATTGAATGGACTGATCCCCTGTACCTGATTATTGAATGGACTGATCCCCTGTAATTAATTATTGAATGGACTGATCCCCTGCACCTGATTAATGAATGGACTGATCCCCTGTAATTAATTATTGAATGGACTGATGCCCTGTACCTGATTAATGAATGGACTGATCTCCTGTAATTAATTAATGAATGGACTGATCCCCTGTACCTGATTATTGAATGGACTGATCCCCTGTACCTGATTAATGAATGGACTGATCCCCTGTAATTAATTAATGAATGGACTGATCCCCTGTAACTGATCAATGAATGGACTGATCCCCTGTACCTGATTATTGAATGGACTGATCCCCTGTAACTGATTAATGAATGGACTGATCCCCTGTAATTAATTATTGAATCGACTGATCCCCTGTACCTGATTATTGAATGGACTGATCCCCTGTAATTAATTATTGAATGGACTGATCCACTGTACCTGATTATTGAATGGACTGATCCCCTGTAACTGATTAATGAATGGACTGATCCCCTGTAATTAATTATTGAATGGACTGATCCACTGTACCTGATTATTGAATGGACTGATCCCCTGTACCTGAGTATTGAATGGACTGATCCCCTATAATTAATTATTGAATGGACTGATCCACTGTACCTGATTATTGAATGGACTGATCCCCTGTAACTCATTAATGAATGGACTGATCCCCTGTAATTAATTATTGAATGGACTGATCCACTGTACCTGATTATTGAATGGACTGATCCCCCGTACCTGATTATTGAATGGACTGATCCCCTTTACCTGATTAATGAATGGACTGATCCCCTGTAATTAATTATTGAATGTACTGATCCCCTGCACCTGATTATTGAATGGGCTGAGCCACTGTACCTGATTATTGAATGGACTGATCCCCTGTACCTGATTATTGAATGGACTGATCCCCTGCACCTGATTAATGAATGGACTGATCCCCGGTAATTAATTATTGAATGGACTGATCCACTGTACCTGATTATTGAATGGACTGATCCCCTGTACCTGATTATTGAATGGACTGATCCCCTGTACCTGATTATTGAATGGACTGATCCCCTGTACCTGATTAATGAATGGACTGATCCCCTGTAATTAATTAATGAATGGACTGATCCCCTGTAACTGATTAATGAATGGACTGATCCCCTGTACCTGATTATTGAATGGACTGATCCCCTGTAACTGATTAATGAATGGACTGATCCCCTGCAATTAATTATTGAATGGACTGATCCCCTGTACCTGATTATTGAATGGACTGATCCCCTGTAATTAATTATTGAATGGACTGATCCCCTGCACCTGATTAATGAATGGACTGATCCCCTGCAATTAATTATTGAATGGACTGATCCCCTGCACATGATTATTGAATGGACTGATCCCCTGTAATTAATTATTGAATGGACTGATCCCCTGTACCTGATTAATGAATGGACTGATCCCCGGTAATTAATTATTGAATGGACTGATGCCCTGTACCTGATTAATGAATGGACTGATCTCCTGTAATTAATTAATGAATGGACTGATCCCCTGTAACTGATTAATGAATGGACTGATCCCCTGTACCTGATTATTGAATGGACTGATCCCCTGTAACTGATTAATGAATGGACTGATCGCCTGTAATTAATTATTGAATGGACTGATCCCCTGTACCTGATTATTGAATGGACTGATCCCCTGTAATTAATTATTGAATGGACTGATCCCCTGCACCTGATTAATGAATGGACTGATCCCCTGTAATTAATTATTGAATGGACTGATCCCCTGCACCTGATTATTGAATGGACTGATCCCCTGTAATTAATTATTGAATGGACTGATCCCCTGCACCTGATTAATGAATGGACTGATCCCCTGTCCCTGATTATTGAATGGACTGATCCCCTGCACTTGATTATTGAATGGACTGATCCCCTGTAATTAATTATTGAATGGACTGATCCCCTGCACCTGATTCATGAATGGACTGATCCCCTGTACCAGATTGATTAATGAATGGACTGATCCCCTGTACCTGATTATTGAATGGACTGATCCCCTGTAATTAATTATTGAATGGACTGATCCCCTGTACCTGATTATTGAATGGACTGATCCCCTGTAATTAATTATTGAATGGACTGATCCCCTGTACCTGATTAATGAATGGTCTGATCCCCTGGACCTGATTATTGAATGGACTGATCCCTGTAATTAATTATTGACTGGACTGATCCCCTGCACCTGATTAATGAATGGACTGATCCCCTGTACCAGATTGATTAATGAATGGACTGATCCCCTGTACCTGATTATTGAATGGACTGATCCCCTGTAATTAATTATTGAATGGACTGATTCCCTATACCTGATTATTGAATGGACTGATCCCCTGTAATTAATTATTGAATGGACTGATCCCCTGTACCTGATTAATGAATGGACTGATCTCCTGTACCTGATTATTGAATGGACTGATCCCCTGTAATTAATTCATGAATGGACTGATCCCCTGCACCTGATTAATGAATGGACTGATCCCCTGTCCCTGATTATTGAATGGACTGATCCCCTGTACCTGATTAATGAATGGACTGATCCCCTGTAATTAATTAATGAGTGGACTGATCCCCTGTAACTGATCAATGAATGACTGATCCCCTGTACCTGATTATTGAATGGACTGATCCCCTGTAACTGATTAATGAATGGACTGATCCCCTGTAATTAATTATTGAATGGACTGATCCCCTGTACCTGATTATTGAATGGACTGATCCCCTGTACCTGATTATTGAATGGACTGATCCCCTGTAACTGATTAATGAATAGACTGATCCCCTGTAATTAATTATTGAATGGACTGATCCACTGTACCTGATTATTGAATGGACTGATCCCCTGTACCTGATTATTGAATGGACTGATCCCCTATACCTGATTAATGAATGGACTGATCCCCTGTAATTAATTATTGAATGGACTGATCCCCTGCACCTGATTATTGAATGGGCTGATCCCCTGTACCTGATTATTGAATGGACTGATCCCCTGTACCTGATTATTGAATGGACTGATCCCCTGCACCTGATTAATGAATGGACTGATCCCCTGTAATTAATTATTGAATGGACTGATCCCCTGCACCTGATTAATGAATGGACTGATCCCCTGTAATTAATTATTGAATGGACTGATCCCCTGCACCTGATTATTGAATGGACTGATCCCCTGTAATTAATTATTGAATGGACTGATCCCCTGCACCTGATTAATGAATGGACTGATCCCCTGTACCAGATTGATTAATGAATGGACTGATCCCCTGTACCTGATTATTGAATGGACTGATCCCCTGTAATTAATTATTGAATGGACTGATCCCCTGTACCTGATTATTGAATGGACTGATCCCCTGTAATTAATTATTGAATGGACTGATCCCCTGTACCTGATTATTGAATGGACTGATCCCCTGTCCCTGATTATTGAATGGACTGATCCCCTGTACCTGATTAATGAATGGACTGATCCCCTGTAATTAATTAATGAATGGACTGATCCCCTGTACCTGATTAATGAATGGACTGATCCCCTGCACCTGATTAATGAATGGACTGATCCCCTGTCCCTGATTATTGAATGGACTGATCCCCTGTAACTGATTAATGAATGGACTGATCCCCTGTAATTAATTATTGAATGGACTGATCCCCTGTAACTGATTATTGAATGGACTGATCCCCTGTACCTGATTATTGAATGGACTGATCCCCTGTGACTGATTAATGAATAGACTGATCGCCTGTAATTAATTATTGAATGGACTGATCCACTGTACCTGATTATTGAATGGACTGATCCCCTGTACCTGATTATTGAATGGACTGATCCCCCATACCTGATTAATGAATGGACTGATCCCCTGTAATTAATTATTGAATGGACTGATCCCCTGCACCTGATTATTGAATGGGCTGATCCCCTGTACCTGATTATTGAATGGACTGATCCCCTGTACCTGATTATTGAATGGACTGATCCCCTGCACCTGATTAATGAATGGACTGATCCCCTGTAATTAATTATTGAATGGACTGATCCCCTGCACCTGATTATTGAATGGGCTGATCCCCTGTACCTGATTATTGAATGGACTGATCCCCTGTACCTGATTATTGAATGGACTGATCCCCTGTACCTGATTAATGAATGGACTGATCCCCTGTACCTGATTATTGAATGGACTGATCCCCTGCCCCTGAATAATGAATGGACTGATCACCTGTAATTAATTATTGAATGGACTGATCCCCTGCACCTGATTATTTAATGGACTGATCCCCTGTAATTAATTATTGAATGGACTGATCCCCTGTACCTGATTAATGAATGGACTGATCCCCTGTAATTAATTATTGAATGGACTGATGCCCTGTACCTGATTAATGAATGGACTGATCCCCTGTAATTAATTAATGAATGGACTGATCCCCTGTAACTGATTAATGAATGGACTGATCCCCTGTACCTAATTATTGAATGGACTGATCCCCTGTCACTGATTAATGAATGGACTGATCGCCTGTAATTAATTATTGAATGGACTGATCCCCTGTACCTGATTATTGAATGGACTGATCCCCTGTAATTAATTATTGAATGGACTGATCCCCTGCACCTGATTAATGAATGGACTGATCCCCTGTAATTAATTACTGAATGGACTGATCCCCTGCACCTGATTATTGAATGGACTGATCCCCTGCACCTGATTAATGAATGGACTGATCCCCTGTACCAGATTGATTAATGAATGGACTGATCCCCTGTACCTGATTATTGAATGGACTGATCCCCTGTAATTAATTATTGAATGGACTGATCCCCTGTACCTGATTCTTGAATGGACTGATCCCCTGTAATTAATTATTGAATGGACTGATCCCCTGTACCTGATTAATGAATGGACTGATCTCCTGTACCTGATTATTGAATGGACTGATCCCCTGTAATTAATTAATGAATGGACTGATCCCCTGCACCTGATTAATGAATGGACTGATCCCCTGTCCCTGATTATTGAATGGACTGATCCCCTGTACCTGATTAATGAATGGACTGATCCCCTGCAATTAATTAATGAGTGGACTGATCCCCTGTAACTGATCAATGAATGACTGATCCCCTGTACCTGATTATTGAATGGACTGATCCCCTGTAACTGATTAATGAATGGATTGATCCCCTGTAATTAATTATTGAATGGACTGATCCCCTGTACCTGATTATTGAATGGACTGATCCCCTGTACCTGATTATTGAATGGACTGATCCCCTGTAACTGATTAATGAATGGACTGATCCCCTGTAATTAATTATTGAATGGATTGATCCACTGTACCTGATTATTGAATGGACTGATCCCCTGTACCTGATTATTGAATGGACTGATCCCCTATACCTGATTAATGAATGGACTGATCCCCTGTAATTAATTATTGAATGGACTGATCCCCTGCACCTGATTATTGAATGGGCTGATCCCCTGTACCTGATTATTGAATGGACTGATCCCCTGTACCTGATTATTGAATGGACTGATCCCCTGCACCTGATTAATGAATGGACTGATCCCCTGTAATTAATTATTGAACGGACTGATCCCCTGCACCTGATTATTGAATGGGCTGATCCCCTGTACCTGATTATTGAATGGACTGATCCCCTGTACCTGATTATTGAATGGACTGATCCCCTGTACCTGATTAATGAATGGACTGATCCCCTGCACATGATTATTGAATGGGCTGATCCCCTGCACCTGATTAATGAATGGACTGATCCCCTGCACCTGATTATTGAATGAACTGATCCCCTGTAATTAATTATTGAATGGACTGATCCCCTGCACCTGATTATTGAATGGGCTGATCCCCTGCACCTGATTATTGAATGAACTGATCCCCTGCACCTGATTATTGAATGGACTGATCCCCTGTACCTGATTATTGAATGGGCTGATCCCCTGCACCTGATTATTGAATGGACTGATCCGCTGTACCTGATTATTGAATGGACTGATCCCCTGTACCTGATTATTGAATGGGCTGATCCCCTGCACCTGATTAGTGAATGGACTGATCCCCTGTAATTAATTATTGAATGGACTGATCCCCTGCACCTGATTATTGAATGGACTGATCCCCTGTACCTGATTATTGAATGAACTGATCCACTGCACCTGATTATTGAATGGACTGATCCCCTGTACCTGATTATTGAATGGGCTGATCCCCTGCACCTGATTAATGAATGGACTGATCCCCTGTAATTAATTATTGAATGGACTGATCCCCTGCATCAGATTATTGAATGGACTCATCCCCTGCACCTGATTAATGAATGGACTGATCCCCTGTAATTAATTATTGAATGGACTGATCCCCTGCACCTGATTAATGAATGGACTGATCCCCTGTAATTAATTATTGAATGGACTGATCCTCTGTACCTGATTATTGAATGGACTGATCCCCTGTCCCTGATTATTGAATGGACTGATCCCCTGTAATTAATTAATGAATGGACTGATCCCCTGCAACTGATTAATGAATGGACTGATCCCCTGTACCTGATTATTGAATGGACTGATCCCCTGTAATTAATTATTGAATGGACTGATCCCCTGCACCTGATTTTTGAATGGACTGATCCCCTGTAATTAATTATTGAATGGACTGATCCCCTGTACCTGATTATTGAATGGACTGATCCCCTGCACCTGATTAATGAATGGACTGATCCCCTGTACCTGATTATTCAATGGACTGATCCCCTGCACCTGATTATTGAATGGACTGATCCCCTGTACCTGATTATTGAATGGACTGATCCCCTGTACCTGATTATTGAATGGACTGATCCCCTGTACCTGATTAATGAATGGACTGATCCCCTGCACATGATTATTCAATGGGCTGATCCCCTGCACCTGATTAATGAATGGACTGATCCCCTGCACCTGATTATTGAATGGACTGATCCCCTGTACCTGATTATTGAATGGGCTGATCCCCTGCACCTGATTAATGAATGGACCGATCCCCTGTAATTAATTATTGAATGGACTGATCCCCTGCACCTGATTATTGAATGGGCTGATCCCCTGCACCTGATTATTGAATGAACTGATCCCCTGCACCTGATTATTGAATGGACTGATCCCCTGTACTTGATTATTGAATGGGCTGATCCCCTGCACCTGATTATTGAATGGACTGATCCCCTGTACCTGATTATTGAATGGACTGATCCCCTGTACCTGATTATTGAATGGGCTGATCCCCTGCACCTGATTAATGAATGGACTGATCCCCTGTAATTAATTATTGAATGGACTGATCCCCTGCACCTGTTTATTGAATGGACTGATCCCCTGTACCTGATTATTGAATGAACTGATCCCCTGCACCTGATTATTGAATGGACTGATCCCCTGTACTTGATTATTGAATGGGCTGATCCCCTGTACCTGATTATCGAATGGACTGATCCCCTGCACCTGATTAATGAATGCACTGATCCCCTGTAATTAATTATTGAATGGACTGATCCCCTGCACCTGATTATTGAATGGACTGATCCCCTGTACCTGATTATTGAATGGACTGATCCCCTGTACCTGATTATTGAATGAACTGATCCCCTGCACCTGATTATTGAATGGACTGATCCCTTGCACCTGATTATTGAATGGACTGATCCCCTGTACCTGATTAATGAATGGACTGATCCCCTGTAATTAATTATTGAATGGACTGATCCCCTGCACCTGATTATTGAATGGACTGATCCCCTGCACCTGATTAATGAATGGACTGATCCCCTGTAATTAATTATTGAATGGACTGATCCCCTGCACCTGATTAATGAATGGACTGATCCCCTGTAATTAATTAATGAATGGACTGATCCCCTGCACCTGATTAATGAATGGACTGATCCCCTGTACCTGATTATTGAATGGACTGATCCCCTGTAATTAATTATTGAATGGACTGATCCCCTGCAACTGATTATTGAATGGACTGATCCCCTGTAATTAATTATTGAATGGACTGATCCCCTGTACCTGATTATTGAATGGACTGATCCCCTGTAATTAATTATTGAATGGACTGATCCCCTGTACCTGATTATTGAATGGACTGATCCCCTGCACCTGATTAATGAATGGACTGATCCCCTGTACCTGATTATTGAATGGACTGATCCCATTAACTAATTAATGAGTGGACTGATCCCCTGCACCTGATTATTGAATGGACTGATCCCCTGTACCTGATTATTGAATGGGCTGATCCCCTGCACCTGATTAATGAATGGACTGATCCCCTGTAATTAATTATTGAATGGACTGATCCCCTGCACCTGATTATTGAATGGACTGATCCCCTGTACCTGATTATTGAATGGACTGATCCCCTGTACCTGATTATTGAATGAACTGATGCCCTGCACCTGATTATTGAATGGACTGATCCCTTGCACCTGATTATTGAATGGACTGATCCCCTGTACCTGATTAATGAATGGACTGATCCCC
Organism: Heptranchias perlo; assembly: GCF_035084215.1. Taxonomy (NCBI): domain Eukaryota; kingdom Metazoa; phylum Chordata; class Chondrichthyes; order Hexanchiformes; family Hexanchidae; genus Heptranchias; species Heptranchias perlo. The sequence continues at coordinate 59,351,162 of NC_090337.1, forward strand.
TGTAATTAATTATTGAATGGACTGATCCCCTGCACCTGATTATTGAATGGACTGATCCCCTGCACCTGATTAATGAATGGACTGATCCCCTGTAATTAATTATTGAATGGACTGATCCCCTGCACCTGATTAATGAATGGACTGATCCCCTGTAATTAATTATTGAATGGACTGATCCTCTGTACCTGATTATTGAATGGACTGATCCCCTGTCCCTGATTATTGAATGGACTGATCCCCTGTAATTAATTAATGAATGGACTGATCCCCTGCACCTGATTAATGAATGGAATGATCCCCTGTACCTGATTATTGAATGGACTGATCCCCTGTAATTAATTATTGAATGGACTGATCCCCTGCACCTGATTTTTGAATGGACTGATCCCCTGTAATTAATTATTGAATGGACTGATCCCCTGCACCTGATTTTTGAATGGACTGATCCCCTGTACCTGATTATTGAATGGACTGATCCCCTGTACCTGATTATTGAATGGACTGATCCCCTGCACCTGATTAATGAATGGACTGATCCCCTGTACCTGATTATTGAATGGACTGATCCCCTGCACCTGATTATTGAATGGACTGATCCCCTGTACCTGATTATTGAATGGACTGATCCCCTGTACCTGATTATTGAATGGACTGATCCCCTGTACCTGATTAATGAATGGACTGATCCCCTCCACATGATTATTGAATGGGCTGATCCCCTGCACCTGATTAATGAATGGACTGATCCCCTGCACCTGATTATTGAATGGACTGATCCCCTGTACCTGATTATTGAATGGGCTGATCCCCTGTACCTGATTAATGAATGGACTGATCCCCTGTAATTAATTATTGAATGGACTGATCCCCTGCACCTGATTATTGAATGGTCTGATCCCCTGCACCTCATTATTGAATGAACTGATCGCCTGCACCTGATTATTGAATGGACTGATCCCCTGTACCTGATTATTGAATGGGCTGATCCCCTGCACCTGATTATTGAATGGACTGATCCCCTGTACCTGATTATTGAATGGACTGATCCCCTGTACCTGATTATTGAATGGGCTGAACCCCTGCACCTGATTAATGAATGGACTGATCCCCTGGAATAAATTATTGAATGGACTGATCCCCTGCACCTGATTATTGAATGGACTGATCCCCTGTACCTGATTATTGAATGAACTGATCCCCTGCACCTGATTATTGAATGGACTGATCCCCTGTACCTGATTATTGAATGGGCAGATCCCCTGCACCTGATTAATGAATGGACTGATCCCCTGTAATTAATTATTGAATGGACTGATCCCCTGCACCTGATTATTGAATGGACTGATCCCATGTACCTGATTATTGAATGGACTGATCCCCTGTACCTGATTATTGAATGAACTGATCCCCTGCACCTGATTATTGAATGGACTGATCCCTTGCACCTGATTATTGAATGGACTGATCCCCTGTAACTGATTAATGAATGGACTGATCCCCTGTAATTAATTATTGAATGGACTGATCCCCTGCACCTGATTATTGAATGGACTGATCCCCTGCACCTGATTAATGAATGGACTGATCCCCTGTAATTAATTATTGAATGGACTGATCCCGTGCACCTGATTAATGAATGGACTGATCCCCTGTAATTAATTATTGAATGGACTGATCCTCTGTACCTGATTATTGAATGGACTGATCCCCTGTACCTGATTATTGAATGGACTGATCCCCTGTAATTAATTAATGAATGGACTGATCCCCTGCACCTGATTAATGAATGGACTGATCCCCTGTACCTGATTATTGAATGGACTGATCCCCTGTAATTAATTATTGAATGGACTGATCCCCTGCACCTGATTATTAAATGGACTGATCCCCTGTAATTAATTATTGAATGGACTGATCCCCTGTAATTAATTATTGAATGGACTGATCCCCTGCACCTGATTAATGAATGGACTGATCCCCTGTACCTGATTATTGAATGGACTGATCCCCTGTAATTAATTATTGAATGGACTGATCCCCTGTACCTGATTATTGAATGGACTGATCCCCTGCACCTGATTAATGAATGGACTGATCCCCTGTACCTGATTATTGAATGGACTGATCCCCTGTAACTAATTAATGAGTGGACTGATCCCCTGCACCTGATGATTGAATGGACTGATCCCCTGTACCTGATTATTGAATGGGCTGATCCCCTGCACCTGATTAATGAATGGACTGATCCCCTGTAATTAATTATTGAATGGACTGATCCCCTGTAATTAATTATTGAATGGACTGATCCCCTGTACCTGATTATTGAATGAACTGATCCCCTGCACCTGATTATTGAATGGACTGATCCCTTGCACCTGATTATTGAATGGACTGATCCCCTGTACCTGATTAATGAATGGACTGATCCCCTGTAATTAATTATTGAATGGACTGATCCCCTGCACCTGATTTTTGAATGGACTGATCCCCTGTAATTAATTATTGAATGGACTGATCCCCTGCACCTGATTTTTGAATGGACTGATCCCCTGTACCTGATTATTGAATGGACTGATCCCCTGTACCTGATTATTGAATGGACTGATCCCCTGCACCTGATTAATGAATGGACTGATCCCCTGTAACTGATTATTGAATGGACTGATCCCCTGCACCTGATTATTGAATGGACTGATCCCCTGTAATTAATTATTGAATGGACTGATCCTCTGTACCTGATTATTGAATGGACTGATCCCCTGTCCCTGATTATTGAATGGACTGATCCCCTGTAATTAATTAATGAATGGACTGATCCCCTGCACCTGATTAATGAATGGACTGATCCCCTGTACCTGATTATTGAATGGACTGATCCCCTGCACCTGATTATTGAATGGACTGATCCCCTGTACCTGATTATTGAATGGACTGATCCCCTGTACCTGATTATTGAATGGACTGATCCCCTGTACCTGATTAATGAATGGACTGATCCCCTGCACATGATTATTGAATGGGCTGATCCCCTGCACCTGATTAATGAATGGACTGATCCCCTGCACCTGATTATTGAATGGACTGATCCCCTGTACCTGATTATTGAATGGGCTGATCACCTGCACCTGATTAATGAATGGACTGATCCCCTGTAATTAATTATTGAATGGACTGATCCCCTGCACCCGATTATTGAATGGGCTGATCCCCTGCACCTGATTATTGAATGAACTGATCCCCTGCACCTGATTATTGAATGGACTGATCCCCTGTACCTGATTATTGAATGGGCTGATCCCCTGCACCTGATTATTGAATGGACTGATCCCCTGTACCTGATTATTGAATGGACTGATCCCCTGCACCTGATTATTGAATGGGCTGAACCCCTGCACCTGATTAATGAATGGACTGATCCCCTGGAATAAATTATTGAATGGACTGATCCCCTGCACCTGATTATTGAATGGACTGATCCCCTGTACCTGATTATTGAATGAACTGATCCCCTGCACCTGATTATTGAATGGACTGATCCCCTGTACCTGATTATTGAATGGGCAGATCCCCTGCACCTGATTAATGAATGGACTGATCCCCTGTAATTAATTATTGAATGGACTGATCCCCTGCACCTGATTATTGAATGGACTGATCCCATGTACCTGATTATTGAATGAACTGATCCGCTGCACCTGATTATTGAATGGACTGATCCCTTGCACCTGATTATTGAATGGACTGATCCCCTGTACCTGATTAATGAATGGACTGATCCCCTGTAATTAATTATTGAATGGACTGATCCCCTGCACCTGTTTATTGAATGGACTGATCCCCTGCACCTGATTAATGAATGGACTGATCCCCTGTAATTAATTATTGAATGGACTGATCCCCTGCACCTGATTAATGAATGGACTGATCCCCTGTAATTAATTATTGAATGGACTGATCCTCTGTACCTGATTATTGAATGGACTGATCCCCTGTACCTGATTATTGAATGGACTGATCCCCTGTAATTAATTAATGAATGGACTGATCCCCTGCACCTGATTAATGAATGGACTGATCCCCTGTACCTGATTATTGAATGGACTGATCCCCTGTAATTAATTATTGAATGGACTGATCCCCTGCACCTGATTATTGAATGGCCTGATCCCCTGTAATTAATTATTGAATGGACTGATCCCCTGTAATTAATTATTGAATGGACTGATCCCCTGCATCTGATTAATGAATGGACTGATCCCCTGTACCTGATTATTGAATGGACTGATCCCCTGTAATTAATTATTGAATGGACTGATCCCCTGTACCTGATTATTGAATGGACTGATCCCCTGCACCTGATTAATGAATGGACTGATCCCCTGTACCTGATTATTGAATGGACTGATCCCCTGTAACTAATTAATGAGTGGACTGATCCCCTGCACCTGATTATTGAATGGACTGATCCCCTGTACCTGATTATTGAATGGGCTGATCCCCTGCACCTGAATGATGAATGGAGTGATCCCCTGTAATTAATTATTGAATGGACTGATCCCCTGCACCTGATCATTGAATGGACTGATCCCCTGTACCTGATTATTGAATGGACTGATCCGCTGTACCTGATTATTGAATGAACTGATCCCCTGTAATTAATTATTGAATGGACTGATCCCCTGTACCTGATTATTGAATGGACTGATCCCCTGCACCTGATTATTGAATGGACTGATCCCCTGTAATTAATTATTGAATGGACTGATCCCCTGCACCTGATTATTGAATGGACTGATCCCCTGTAATTAATTATTGAATGGACTGATCCCCTGTAATTAATTATTGAATGGACTGATCCCCTGCACCTGATTAATGAATGGACTGATCCCCTGTACCTGATTATTGAATGGACTGATCCCCTGTACCTGATTATTGAATTGACTGATCCCCTGTACCTGATTATTGAATGAACTGATCCCCTGTAATTAATTATTGAATGGACTGATCCCCTGCACCTGATTATTGAATGGACTGATCCCCTGTAATTAATTATTGAATGGACTGATCCCCTGTAATTAATTATTGAATGGACTGATCCCCTGCACCTGATTAATGAATGGACTGATCCCCTGTACCTGATTATTGAATGGACTGATCCCCTGTAATTAATTATTGAATGGACTGATCCCCTGTACCTGATTATTGAATGGACTGATCCCCTGCACCTGATTAATGAATGGACTGATCCCCTGTACCTGATTATTGAATGGACTGATCCCCTGTAATTAATTATTGAATGGACTGATCCCCTGTACCTGATTATTGAATGGACTGATCCCCTGCACCTGATTAATGAATGGACTGATCCCCTGTACCTGATTATTGAATGGACTGATCCCCTGTAACTAATTAATGAGTGGACTGATCCCCTGCACCTGATTATTGAATGGACTGATCCCATGTACCTGATTAATGAATGGACTGATCCCCTGTAATTAATTATTGAATGGACTGATCCCCTGCACCTGATTAATGAATGGACTGATCCCCTGTAATTAATTATTGAATGGACTGATCCTCTGTACCTGATTATTGAATGGACTGATCCCCTGTACCTGATTATTGAATGGACTGATCCCCTGTAATTAATTATTGAATGGACTGATCCCCTGCACCTGATTATTGAATGGACTGATCCCCTGTAATTAATTATTGAATGGACTGATCCCCTGTAATTAATTATTGAATGGACTGATCCCCTGCACCTGATTAATGAATGGACTGATCCCCTGTACCTGATTATTGAATGGACTGATCCCCTGTAATTAATTATTGAATGGACTGATCCCCTGTACCTGATTATTGAATGGACTGATCCCCTGCACCTGATTAATGAATGGACTGATCCCCTGTACCTGATTGTTGAATGGACTGATCCCCTGTACCTGATTATTGATTGGGCTGATCCCCTGCACCTGATTGATGAATGGACTGATCCCCTGTAATTAATTATTGAATGGACTGATCCCCTGCACCTGATCATTGAATGGACTGATCCCCTGTACCTGATTATTGAATGGACTGATCCCCTGTACCTGATTATTGAATGAACTGATCCCCTGTAATTAATTATTGAATGGACTGATCCCCTGTACCTGATTATTGAATGGACTGATCCCCTGCACCTGATTATTGAATGGACTGATCCCCTGTAATTAATTATTGAATGGACTGATCCCCTGCACCTGATTATTGAATGGACTGATCCCCTGTAATTAATTATTGAATGGACTGATCCCCTGTAATTAATTATTGAATGGACTGATCCCCTGCAACTGATTAATGAATGGACTGATCCCCTGTACCTGATTATTGAATGGACTGATCCCCTGTAATTAATTATTGAATGGACTGATCCCCTGTACCTGATTATTGAATGGATTGATCCCCTGTACCTGATTATTGAATGAACTGATCCCCTGTAATTAATTATTGAATGGACTGATCCCCTGCACATGATTATTGAATGGACTGATCCCCTGTAATTAATTATTGAATGGACTGATCCCCTGTAATTAATTATTGAATGGACTGATCCCCTGCACCTGATTAATGAATGGACTGATCCCCTGTACCTGATTATTGAATGGACTGATCCCCTGTAATTAATTATTGAATGGACTGATCCCCTGGACCTGATTATTGAATGGACTGATCCCCTGCACCTGATTAATGAATGGACTGATCCCCTGTAACTGATTATTGAATGGACTGATCCCCTGTAATTAATTATTGAATGGATTGATCCCCTGTACCTGATTATTGAATGGACTGATCCCCTGCACCTGATTAATGAATGGACTGATCCCCTGTACCTGATTATTGAATGGACTGATCCCCTGTAACTAATTAATGAATGGACTGATCCCCTGCACCTGATTATTGAATGGACTGATCCCCTGTACCTGATTATTGAATGGACTGATCCCCTGTACCTGATTATTGAATGGACTGATCCCTTGCACCTGATTATTGAATTGACTGATCCCCTGTACCTGATTAATGAATGGACTGATCCCCTGTAATTAATTATTGAATGGACTGATCCCCTGTACCTGATTATTGAATGGACTGATCCCCTGTACCTGATTATTGAATGGACTGATCCCTTGCACCTGATTATTGAATTGACTGATCCCCTGTACCTGATTAATGAATGGACTGATCCCCTGTAATTGATTAATGAATGGACTGATCCCCTGTCCCTGATTATTGAATGGACTGATCCCCTGTAATTAATTAATGAATGGACTGATCCCCTGCACCTGATTAATGAATGGACTGATCCCCTGTACCTGATTATTGAATGGACTGATCCCCTGTAATTAATTATTGAATGGACTGATCCCCTGCACCTGATTTTTGAATGGACTGATCCCCTGTAATTAATTATTGAATGGACTGATCCCCTGTACCTGATTGTTGAATGGACTGATCCCCTGCACCTGATTAATGAATGGACTGATCCCCTGTACCTGATTATTGAATGGACTGATCCCCTGTAATTAATTATTGAATGGACTGATCCCCTGTACCTGATTATTGAATGGACTGATCCCCTGCACCTGATTATTGAATGGACTGATCCCCTGTACCTGATTATTGAATGGACTGATCCCCTGCACCTGATTATTGAATGGACTGATCCCCTGTACCTGATTATTGAATGGACTGATCCCCTGTACCTGATTAATGAATGGACTGATCCCCTGCACATGATTAATGAATGGACTGATCCCCTGCACCTGATTATTGAATGGGCTGATCCCCTGCACCTGATTAATGAATGGACTGATCCCCTGTAATTAATTTTTGAATGGACTGATCCCCTGCACCTGATTATTGAATGGGCTGATCCCCTGCACCTGATTATTGAATGAACTGATCCCCTGCACCTGATTATTGAATGGACTGATCCCCTGTACCTGATTATTGAATGGGCTGATCCCCTGCACCTGATTATTGAATGGACTGATCCCCTGTCCCTGATTATTGAATGGACTGATCCCCTGTACCTGATTATTGAATGGGCTGATCCCCTGCACCTGATTAATGAATGGACTGATCCCCTGTAATGAATTATTGAATGGACTGATCCCCTGCACCTGATTATTGAATGGACTGATCCCCTGTACCTGATTATTGAATGAACTGATCCCCTGCACCTGATTATTGAATGGACTGATCCCCTGTACCTGATTATTGAATGGGCAGATCCCCTGCACCTGATTAATGAATGGACTGATCCCCTGTAATTAATTATTGAATGGACAGATCCCCTGCACCTGATTATTGAATGGACTGATACCCTGCACCTGATTATTGAATGGACTGATCCCCGTACCTGATTATTGAATGAACTGATCCCCTGCACCTGATTATTGAATGGACTGATCCCTTGCACCTGATTATTGAATGGACTGATCCCCTGTACCTGATTAATGAATGGACTGATCCCCTGTAATTAATTATTGAATGGACTGATCCCCTGCACCTGATTATTGAATGGACTGATCCCCTGCACCTGATTAATGAATGGACTGATCCCCTGTAATTAATTATTGAATGGACTGATCCCCTGCACCTGATTAATGAATGGACTGATCCCCTGTAATTAATTATTGAATGGACTGATCCTCTGTACCTGATTATTGAATGGACTGATCCCCTGTACCTGATTATTGAATGGACTGATCCCCTGTAATTAATTAATGAATGGACTGATACCCTGCACCTGATTAATGAATGGACTGATCCCCTGTACCTGATTATTGAATGGACTGATCCCCTGTAATTAATTATTGAATGGACTCATCCCCTGCACCTGATTAATGAATGGACTGATCCCCTGTAATTAATTATTGAATGGACTGATCCTCTGTACCTGATTATTGAATGGACTGATCCCCTGTACCTGATTATTGAATGGACTGATCCCCTGTAATTAATTAATGAATGGACTGATCCCCTGCACCTGATTAATGAATGGACTGATCCCCTGTACCTGATTATTGAATGGACTGATCCCCTGTAATTAATTATTGAATGGACTCATCCCCTGCAGCTGATTATTGAATGGACTGATTACCTGTAATTAATTATTGAATGGACTGATCCCCTGTACCTGATTATTGAATGGACTGATCCCCTGCACCTGATTAATGAATGGACTGATCCCCTGTACCTGATTATTGAATGGACTGATCCCCTGTAATTAATTATTGAATGGACTGATCCCCTGTACCTGATGATTGAATGGACTGATCCCCTGCACCTGATTAATGAATGGACTGATCCCCTGTACCTGATTATTGAATGGACTGATCCCCTGTAACTAATTAATGAGTGGACTGATCCCCTGCACCTGATTATTGAATGGACTGATCCCCTGTACCTGATTAATGAATGGACTGATCCCCTGTAACTGATTAATGAATGGATTGATCCCCTGCAACTGATTAATGAATGGACTGATCCTCTGTAATTAATTAATGAATGGACTGAACCCCTGTACCTGATTATTGAATGGACTGATCCCCTGTAATTAATTATTGAATGGACTGATCCCCTGTACTTGATTATTGAATGGACTGATCCCCTGCACCTGATTATTGAATGGACTGATCCCCTGTGACTGATTATTGAATGGACTGATCCCCTGTACCTGATTATTGAATGGACTGATCCCCTGTACCTGATTAATGAATGGACTGATCCCCTGTACCTGATTATTCAATGGACTGATCCCCTGTACCTGATTATTCAATGGACTGATCCCCTGTAACTGATTATTGAATGGACTGATCCCCTGTACCTGATTAATGAATGGACTGATTCCCTGTACCTGTTTATTGAATGGACTGATCCCCTGTACCTGTTTATTGAATGGACTGATCCCCTGCACCTGATTATTGAATGGACTGATCCCCTGTACCTGATTAATGAATGGACTGATCCTCTGTAACTAATTATTGAATGGACTGATCCCCTGTACCTGATTATTGAATGGACTGATCCCCTGTACCTGATTATTGAATGGACTGATCCCCTGTACCTGATTATTGAATGGACTGATCCCCTGTACCTGATTATTGAATGGGCTGATCCCCTGTACCTGATTATTGAATGGACTGATCCCCTGTACCTGATTATTGAATGGACTGATCCCCTGTACCTGATTATTGAATGGACTGATCCCCTGCACCTGATTATTGAATGGACTGATCCCCTGTACCTGATTATTGAATGGGCTGATCCCCTGTACCTGATTATTGAATGGACTGATCCCCTGTACCTGATTATTGAATGGACTGATCCCCAGTACCTGATTATTGAATGGACTGATCCCCTGTACCTGATTATTGAATGGACTGATCCCCTGTACCTGATTAATGAATGGACTGATCCTCTGTAACTAATTATTGAATGGACTGATCCCCTGTACCTGATTATTGAATGGACTGATCCACTGTACCTGATTATTGAATGGACTGATCCACTGTACCTGATTATTGAATGGACTGATCCCCTGTAACTAATTAATGAATGGACTGATCCCCTGCACCTGATTATTGAATGGACTGATCCTCTCTAACTAATTATTGAATGTGCTGATCCCCTGTAATTAATTAATGAATGGACTGATCCCCTGTACCTGATTATTGAATGGACTGATCCCCTGCACCTGATTATTGAATGGACTGATCCCCTGTAACTAATTAATGAATGGACTGATCCCCTGCACCTGATTATTGAATGGTCTGATCCCCTGCACCTGATTATTGAATGGACTGATCCCCTGTACCTGATTATTGAATGGACTGATCCCCTGTAATTAATTATTGAATTGTCTGATCCCCTGTAATTAATTATTGAATGGACTGATCCCCTGTCATTATTAATTGAATGGCGTGATCTCCTGCAACTGATTAATGAATTGACTGACCCCCTGTAATTAATTATTGAATGGACTGATCCCCTGTACCTGATTATTGAATGGACTGATCCCCTGCACCTGATTATTGAATGGACTGATCCCCTGTAACTAATTATTGAATGGACTGATCCCCTGTACCTGTTTATTGAATGGACTGATCCCCTGTACCTGATAATTGAATGGACTGATCCCCTGTACCTGATTATTGAATGGACTGATCCCCTGCACCTGATTATTGAATGGACTGATCCCCTGTACCTGATTATTGAATGGACTGATCCCCTGTACCTGATTATTGAATGGACTGATCCCGTGTACCTGATTAATGAATGGACTGATCCTCTGTAACTAATTATTTAATGGACTGATCCCCTGTACCTGATTATTGAATGGACTGATCCCCTGTACCTGATTATTGAATGGACTGATCCACTGTACCTGATTATTGAATGGACTGATCCTCTGTAACTAATTATTGAATGGACTGATCTCCTGCACCTGATTATTGAATGGACTGATCCCCTGCACCTGATTATTGAATGGACTGATCCCCTGTAATTAATTATTGAATGGACTGATCCCCTGTAATTAATTATTGAATGGACTGATCCCCTGTCATTATTTATTGAATGGACTGATCTCCTGCAACTGATTAATGAATTGACTGAACCCCTGTAATCAATTATTGAATGGACTGATCCCCTGCACCTGATTATTGAATCCACTGATCCCCTGTACCTGATTATTGAATGGACTGATCCCCTGTACCTGATTATTGAATGGACTGATCCCCTCTACCTGATTATTGAATGGACTGATCCTCTCTAACTAATTATTGAATGTGCTGATCCCCTGTAATTAATTAATGAATGGACTGATCCCCTGTACCTGATTATTGAATGGACTGATCCCCTGCACCTGATTATTGAATGGACTGATCCCCTGTAACTAATTAATGAATGGACTGATCCTATGTAACTAATTATTGAATGGACTGATCCCCTGTACCTGATTATTGAATGGACTGATCCCCTGTACCTGATTATTGAATGGACTGATCCCCTGTACCTGATTATTGAATGGACTGATCCCCTGCACCTGATTATTGAATGGACTGATCCCCTGTAACTAATTAATGAATGGACTGATCCCCTGTACCTGATTATTGAATGGACTGATCCTCTCTAACTAATTATTGAATGTGCTGATCCCCTGTAATTAATTAATGAATGGACTGATCCCCTGTACCTGATTATTGAATGGACTGATCCACTGCACCTGATTATTGAATGGACTGATCCCCTGTAACTAATTAATGAATGGACTGATCCCCTGCACCTGATTATTGAATGGACTGATCCCCTGCACCTGATTATTGAATGGACTGATCCCCTGTACCTGATTATTGAATGGACTGATCCCCTGTAATTAATTATTGAATGGACTGATCCCCTGTCATTATTAATTGAATGGCGTGATCTCCTGCAACTGATTAATGAATTGACTGACCCCCTGTAATTAATTATTGAATGGACTGATCCCCTGTAATTAATTATTGAATGGACTGATCCCCTGTCATTATTTATTGAATGGACTGATCTCCTGCAACTGATTAATGAATTGACTGACCCCCTGTACCTGTTTATTGAATGGACTGATCCCCTGTACCTGATTATTGAATGGACTGATCCCCTGTACCTGATTATTGAATGGACTGATCCCCTGTACCTGATTATTGAATGGACTGATCCCCTGTACCTGATTATTGAATGGACTGATCCCCTGTACCTGATTATTGAATGGACTGATCCCCTGTACCTGATTATTGAATGGACTGATCCCGTGTACCTGATTAATGAATGGACTGATCCTCTGTAACTAATTATTTAATGGACTGATCCCCTGTACCTGATTATTGAATGGACTGATCCCCTGTACCTGATTATTGAATGGACTGATCCACTGTACCTGATTATTGAATGGACTGATCCTCTGTAACTAATTATTGAATGGACTGATCTCCTGCACCTGATTATTGAATGGACTGATCCCCTGCACCTGATTATTGAATGGACTGATCCTATGTAACTAATTATTGAATGGACTGATCCCCTGTACCTGATTATTGAATGGACTGATCCCCTGTACCTGATTATTGAATGGACTGATCCCCTGTACCTGATTATTGAATGGACTGATCCCCTGCACCTGATTATTGAATGGACTGATCCCCTGTAATTAATTATTGAATGGACTGATCCCCTGTAATTAATTATTGAATGGACTGATCCCCTGTCATTATTTATTGAATGGACTGATCTCCTGCAACTGATTAATGAATTGACTGACCCCCTGTAATTAATTATTGAATGGACTGATCCCCTGCACCTGATTATTGAATCCACTGATCCCCTGTACCTGATTATTGAATGGACTGATCCCCTGTACCTGATTAATGAATGGACTGATCCTATGTAACTAATTATTGAATGGACTGATTCCCTGTACCTGATTATTGAATGGACTGATCCCCTGTACCTGATTATTGAATGGACTGATCCCCTGTACCTGATTATTGAATGGACTGATCCCCTGCACCTGATTATTGAATGGACTGATCCCCTGTAACTAATTAATGAATGGACTGATCCCCTGCACCTGATTATTGAATGGACTGATCCCCTGTAATTAATTAATGAATGGACTGATCCCCTGCACCTGATTATTGAATGGACTGATCCCCTGTACCTGATTATTGAATGGACTGATCGCCTGTACCTGATTATTGATTGGACTGATCCCCTGTACCTGATTATTGAATGGACTGATCCCCTGTACCTGATTATTGAATGGACTGATCCCCTGTAATTAATTATTGAATGGACTGATCCCCTGTAATTAATTATTGAATGGACTGATCCCCTGTCATTATTAATTGAATGGAGTGATCTCCTGCAACTGATTAATGAATTGACTGACCCCCTGTAATTAATTATTGAATGGAATGATCCCCTGCACCTGATTATTGAATGGACTGATCCCCTGTAACTAATTATTGAATGGACTGATCCCCTGTAACTGTTTATTGAATGGACTGATCCCCTGTACCTGATTATTGAATGGACTGATCCCCTGTGCCTGATTAATGAATGGACTGATCCTCTGTAACTAATTATTGAACGGACTAATCCCCTGTACCTGATTATTGAATGGACTGATCCCCTGTACCTGATTATTGAATGGACTGATCCCCTGTACCTGATTATTGAATGGACTGATCCCCTGTACCTGATTATTGAATGGACTGATCCCCTGTACCTGATTATTGAATGGACTGATCCCCTGTACCTGATTATTGAATGGACTGATCCCCTGTGCCTGATTAATGAATGGACTGATCCTCTGTAACTAATTATTGAACGGACTGATCCCCTGTACCTGATTATTGAATGGACTGATCCCCTGTACCTGATTATTGAATGGACTGATCCCCTGTACCTGATTATCGAATGGACTGATCCCCTGTACCTGATTATTGAATGGACTGATCCCCTGTACCTGATTATTGAATGGACTGATCCCCTGTACCTGATTATTGAATGGACTGATCCCCTGTACCTGATTATTGAATGGACTGATCCCCTGTATCTGATTGTTGAATGGACTGATCCCCTGTACCTGATTAATGAATGGACTGATCCTCTGTAACTAATTATTGAATGGACTGATCCCCTGTACCTGATTATTGAATGGACTGATCCCCTGTACCTGATTATTGAATGGACTGATCCACTGTACCTGATTATTGAATGGACTGATCCACTGTACCTGATTATTGAATGGACTGATCCTCTGTAACTAATTATTGAATGGACTGATCCCCTGCACCTGATTATTGAATGGACTGATCCCCTGCACCTGATTATTGAATGGACTGATCCCCTGTAATTAATTATTGAATGGACTGATCCCCTGTAATTAATTATTGAATGGACTGATCCCCTGTCATTATTTATTGAATGGACTGATCTCCTGCAACTGATTAATGAATTGACTGACCCCCTGTAATTAATTATTGAATGGACTGATCCCCTGCACCTGATTATTGAATCCACTGATCCCCTGTACCTGATTATTGAATGGACTGATCCCCTGTACCTGATTATTGAATGGACTGATCCCCTGTACCTGATTAATGAATGGACTGATCCTCTGTAACTAATTATTGAATGAACTGATCCCCTGTACCTGATTATTGAATGGACTGATCCCCTGTACCTGATTATTGAATGGACTGATCCCCTGTACCTGATTATTGAATGGACTAATCCCCTGTACCTGATTATTGAATGGACTGATCCCCTGTACCTGATTAATGAATGGACTGATCCTCTGTAACTAATCATTAAATGGACTGATCCCCTGTACCTGATTATTGAATGGACTAATCCCCTGTACCTGATTATTGAATGGACTGATCCCCTGTACCTGATTAATGAATGGACTGATCCTCTGTAACTAATCATTGAATGGACTGATCCCCTGTACCTGATTATTGAATGGACTGATCCACTGTACCTGATTATTGAATGGACTGATCCACTGTACCTGATTATTGAATGGACTGATCCCCTGTAACTAATTAATGAATGGACTGATCCCCTGCACCTGATATTTGAATGGACTGATCCCCTGCAACTAATTAATGAATGGACTGATCCCCTGTACCTGATTATTGAATGGACTGATCCCCTGTACCTGATTAATGAATGGACTGATCCTCAGTAACTAATCATTGAATGGACTGATCCCCTGTACCTGATTATTGAATGGACTGATCCACTGTAACGAATTAATGAATGGACTGATCCCCTGTAACTAATTAATGAATGGACTGATCCCCTGTACCTGATTATTGAATGGACTGATCCCCTGTAACTAATTATTGAATGGACTGATCCCCTGTACCTGATTATTGAATGGACTGATCCCCTGTACCTGATTATTGAATGGACTGATCCCCTGTACCTGATTATTGAATGGACTGATCCCCTGTACCTGATTATTGAATGGACTGATCCCCTGCACCTGATTATTGAATGGACTGATCCACTGTACCTGATTATTGAATGGACTGATCCCCTGTAACTAATTAATGAATGGACTGATCCCCTGCACCTGATTATTGAATGGACTGAACCCCTGTAACGAATTAATGAATGGACTGATCCCCTGCACCTGATTATTGAATGGACTGATCCACTGTACCTGATTATTGAATGGACTGATCCCCTGTAACTAATTAATGAATGGACTGATCCCCTCCACCTGATTATTGAATGGACTGAACCCCTGTAACGAATTAATGAATGGACTGATCCCCTGTAACTAATTAATGAATGGACTGATCCCCTGTACCTGATTATTGAATGGACTGATCCCCTGTAACTAATTATTGAATGGACTGATCCCCTGTACCTGATTATTGAATGGACTGATCCCCTGTACCTGATTATTGAATGGACTGATCCCCTGTACCTGATTATTGAATGGACTGATCCCCTGTACCTGATTATTGAATGGACTGATCCCCTGCACCTGATTATTGAATGGACTGATCCCCTGTACCTGATTATTGAATGGACTGATCCCCTGTACCTCATTATTGAATGGACTGATCCCCTGTACCTGATTAATGAATGGACTGATCCTCTGTAACTAATTATTGAATGGACTGATCCCCTGCACCCGATTATTGAATGGACTGATCCACTGTACCTGATTATTGAATGGACTGATCCACTCTACCTGATTATTGAATGGACTGATCCCCTGTAATTAATTAATGAATGGACTGATCCCCTGCACCTGATTATTGAATGGACTGATCCCCTGTAACTAATTAATGAATGGACTGATCCCCTGCACCTGATTTTTGAATGGACTGATCCCCTGTAATTAATTAATGAATGGACTGATCCCCTGCACCTGATTATTGAATGGACTGATCCCCTGTACCTGGTTATTGAATGGACTGATCCCCTGTACCTGATTATTGAATGGACTGATCCCCTGTACCTGATTATTGAATGGACTGATAACCTGTACCTGATTATTGAATGGACTGATCCCCTGTACCTGATTATTGAATGGACTGATCCCCTGTACCTGATTAATGAATGGACTGATCCCCTGCACATGATTATTGAATGGGCTGATCCCCTGCACCTGATCAATGAATGGACTGATCCCCTGCACCTGATTATTCAATGGACTGATCCCCTGTACCTTATTATTGAATGGGCTGATCCCCTGCACCTGATTAATGAATGGACTGATCCCCTGTAATTAATTATTGAATGGACTGATCCCCTGCACCTGATTATTGAATGGGCTGATCCCCTGCACCTGATTATTGAATGAACTGATCCCCTGCACCTGATTATTGAATGGACTGATCCCCTGTACCTGATTATTGAATGGGCTGATCCCCTGCACCTGATTATTGAATGGACTGATCCCCTGTCCCTGATTATTGAATGGACTGATCCCCTGTACCTGATTATTGAATGGGCTGATCCCCTGCACCTGATTAATGAATGGACTGATCCCCTGTAATTAATTATTGAATGGACTGATCCCCTGCACCTGATTATTGAATGGACTGATCCCCTGTACCTGATTATTGAATGAACTGATCCCCTGCACCTGATTATTGAATGGACTGATCCCCTGTACCTGATTATTGAATGGGCTGATCCCCTGCACCTGATTAATGAATGGACTGATCCCGTGTAATTAATTATTGAATGGACTGATCCCCTGCACCTGATTATTGAATGGACTGATACCCTGTACCTGATTATTGAATGGACTGATCCCCTGTACCTGATTATTGAATGAACTGATCCCCTGCACCTGATTATTGAATGGACTGATCCCTTGCACCTGATTATTGAATGGACTGATCCCCTGTACCTGATTAATGAATGGACTGATCCCCTGTAATTAATTATTGAATGGACTGATCCTCTGTACCTGATTATTGAATGGACTGATCCCCTGCACCTGATTAATGAATGGACTGATCCCCTGTAATTAATTATTGAATGGACTGATCCCCTGCACCTGATTAATGAATGGACTGATCCCCTGTAATTAATTATTGAATGGACTGATCCCCTGTACCTGATTATTGAATGGACTGATCCCCTGTAATTAATTAATGAATGGACTGATCCCCTGCACCTGATTAATGAATGGATTGATCCCCTGCACCTGATTGTTGAATGGACTGATCCCCTGTAATTAATTATTGAATGGACTCATCCCCTGCACCTGATTATTGAATGGACTGATTACCTGTAATTAATTATTGAATGGACTGATCCCCTGTACCTGATTATTGAATGGACTGATCCCCTGCACCTGATTAATGAATGGACTGATCCCCTGTACCTGATTATTGAATGGACTGATCCCCTGTAATTAATTATTGAATGGACTGATCCCCTGTACCTGATTATTGAATGGACTGATCCCCTGCACCTGATTAATGAATGGACTGATCCCCTGTACCTGATTATTGAATGGACTGATCCCCTGTAACTAATTAATGAGTGGACTGATCCCCTGCACCTGATTATTGAATGGACTGATCCCCTGTACCTGATTAATGAATGGACTGATCCCCTGCAACTGATTAATGAATGGACTGATCCCCTGTTATTAATTAATGAATGGACTGAACCCCTGTACCTGATCATTGAATGGACTGATCCCCTGTAATTAATTATTGAATGGACTGATCCCCTGTACTTGATTATTGAATGGACTGATCCCCTGTAACTGATTAATGAATGGACTGATCCCCTGCAGCTGATTAATGAATGGACTGATCCCCTGTACCTCATTATTGAATGGACTGATCCCCTGTAACTAATTAATGAATGGACTGATCCCCTGCACCTGATTAATGAATGGACTGATCCTCTGTACCTGATTAATGAATGGACTGATCCCCTGCACCTGATTATTGAATGGACTGATCCCCTGTCACTGATTATTGAATGGACTGATCCCCTGTACCTGATTATTGAATGGACTGATCCCCTGTACCTGATTAATGAATGGACTGATCCCCTGTACCTGATTATTCAATGGACTGATCCCCTGTACCTGATTATTCAATGGACTGATCCCCTGTAACTGATTATTGAATGGACTGATCCCCTGTACCTGATTAATGAATGGACTGATTCCCTGTACCTTTTTATTGAATGGACTGATCCCCTGTAGCTGTTTATTGAATGGACTGATCCCCTGTACCTGATTATTGAATGGACTGATCCCCTGTAACTGATTAATGAATGGACTGATCCCCTGCACCTGATTATTGAATGGGCTGATCCCCTGCACCTGATTATTGAATGAACTGATCCACTGCACCTGATTATTGAATGGACTGATCCCCTGTACCTGATTATTGAATGGGCTGATCCCCTGCACCTGATTATTGAATGGACTGATCCCCTGTCCCTGATTATTGAATGGACTGATCCCCTGTACCTCATTATTGAATGGGCTGATCCCCTGCACCTGATTAATGAATGGACTGATCCCCTGTAATTAATTATTGAATGGACTGATCCCCTGCACCTGATTATTGAATGGACTGATCCCCTGTACCTGATTATTGAATGAACTGATCCCCTGCACCTGATTATTGAATGGACTGATCCCCTGTACCTGATTATTGAATGGGCTGATCCCCTGCACCTGATTAATGAATGGAATGATCCCCTGTAATTAATTATTGAATGGACTGATCCCCTGCACCTGATTATTGAATGGACTGATACCCTGTACCTGATTATTGAATGGACTGATCCCCTGTACCTGATTATTGAATGAACTGATCCCCTGCACCTGATTATTGAATGGACTGATCCCTTGCACCTGATTATTGAATGGACTGATCCCCTGTACCTGATTAATGAATGGACTGATCCCCTGTAATTAATTATTGAATGGACTGATCCCCTGCACCTGATTATTGAATGGACTGATCCCCTGCACCTGATTAATGAATGGACTGATCCCCTGTAATTAATTATTGAATGGACTGATCCCCTGCACCTGATTAATGAATGGACTGATCCCCTGTAATTAATTATTGAATGGACTGATCCTCTGTACCTGATTATTGAATGGACTGATCCCCTGTACCTGATTATTGAATGGACTGATCCCCTGTAATTAATTAATGAATGGACTGATCCCCTGCACCTGATTAATGAATGGACTGATCCCCTGTACCTGATTATTGAATGGACTGATCCCCTGTAATTAATTATTGAATGGACTCATCCCCTGCACCTGATTATTGAATGGACTGATTACCTGTAATTAATTATTGAATGGACTGATCCCCTGTACCTGATTATTGAATGGACTGATCCCCTGCACCTGATTAATGAATGGACTGATCCCCTGTACCTGATTATTGAATGGACTGATCCCCTGTAATTAATTATTGAATGGACTGATCCCCTGTACCTGATTATTTAATGGACTGATCCACTGCACCTGATTAATGAATGGACTGATCCCCTGTACCTGATTATTGAATGGACTGATCCCCTGTAACTAATTAATGAGTGGACTGATCCCCTGCACCTGATTATTGAATGGACTGATCCCCTGTACCTGATTAATGAATGGACTGATCCCCTGTAACTGATTAATGAATGGATTGATCCCCTGCAACTGATTAATGAATGGACTGATCCCCTGTAATTAATTAATGAATGGACTGAATCCCCTGTACCTGATTATTGAATGGACTGATCCCCCGTAATTAATTATTGAATGGACTGATCCCCTGTACTTGATTATTGAATGGACTGATCCCCTGTAACTGATTAATGAATGGACTGATCCCCTGCAGCTGATTATGAATGGACTGATCCCCTGTACCTGATTATTGAATGGACTGATCCCCTGTAACTAATTAATGAATGGACTGATCCCCTGCACCTGATTAATGAATGGACTGATCCCCTGTACCTGATTAATGAATGGACTGATCCCCTGCACCTGATTATTGAATGGACTGATCCCCTGTCACTGATTATTGAATGGACTGATCCGCTGTACCTGATTATTGAATGGACTGATCCCCTGTACCTGATTAATGAATGGACTGATCCCCTGTACCTGATTATTCAATGGACTGATCCCCTGTAACTGATTATTGAATGGACTGATCCCCTGTACCTGATTAATGAATGGACTGATTCCCTGTACCTTTTTATTGAATGGACTGATCCCCTGTAGCTGTTTATTGAATGGACTGATCCCCTGTACCTGATTATTGAATGGACTGATCCCCTGCACCTGATTATTGAATGGACTGATCCCCTGTACCTGATTATTGAATGGACTGATCCCCTGTACCTGATTATTGAATGGACTGATCCCCTGTACCTGATTATTGAATGGACTAATCCCCTGTACCTGATTATTGAATGGACTGATCCCCTGTACCTGATTAATGAATGGACTGATCCTCTGTAACTAATTATTGAATGGACTGATCCCCTGTACCTGATTATTGAATGGACTGATCCACTGTACCTGATTATTGAATGGACTGATCCACTGTACCTGATTATTGAATGGACTGATCCCCTGTACCTGATTATTGAATGGACTGATGCCCTGTAACTTATTAATGAATGGACTGATCCCCTGTACCTGATTATTGAATGGACTGATCCTCTCTAACTAATTATTGAATGTGCTGATCCCCTGTAATTAATTAATGAATGGACTGATCCCCTGTACCTGATTATTGAATGGACTGATCCCCTGCACCTGATTATTGAATGGACTGATCCCCTGTACCTGATTATTGAATGGACTGATCCCCTGCACCTGATTAATGAATGGACTGATCCCCTGTACATGATTATTGAATGGACTGATCCCCTGTAACTAATTAATGAGTGGACTGATCCCCTGCACCTGATTATTGAATGGACTGATCCCCTGTACCTGATTAATGAATGGACTGATCCACTGTAACTGATTAATGAATGGACTGATCCCCTGTACCTGATTATTCAATGGACTGATCCCCTGTACCTGATTATTCAATGGACTGATCCCCTGTAACTGATTATTGAATGGACTGATCCCCTGTACCTGATTAATGAATGGACTGATTCCCTGTACCTTTTTATTGAATGGACTGATCCCCTGTAGCTGTTTATTGAATGGACTGATCCCCTGTACCTGATTATTGAATGGACTGATCCCCTGTAACTGATTAATGAATGGACTGATCCCCTGCACCTGATTATTGAATGGGCTGATCCCCTGCACCTGATTATTGAATGAACTGATCCACTGCACCTGATTATTGAATGGACTGATCCCCTGTACCTGATTATTGAATGGGCTGATCCCCTGCACCTGATTATTGAATGGACTGATCCCCTGTCCCTGATTATTGAATGGACTGATCCCCTGTACCTCATTATTGAATGGGCTGATCCCCTGCACCTGATTAATGAATGGACTGATCCCCTGTAATTAATTATTGAATGGACTGATCCCCTGCACCTGATTATTGAATGGACTGATCCCCTGTACCTGATTATTGAATGAACTGATCCCCTGCACCTGATTATTGAATGGACTGATCCCCTGTACCTGATTATTGAATGGGCTGATCCCCTGCACCTGATTAATGAATGGAATGATCCCCTGTAATTAATTATTGAATGGACTGATCCCCTGCACCTGATTATTGAATGGACTGATACCCTGTACCTGATTATTGAATGGACTGATCCCCTGTACCTGATTATTGAATGAACTGATCCCCTGCACCTGATTATTGAATGGACTGATCCCTTGCACCTGATTATTGAATGGACTGATCCCCTGTACCTGATTAATGAATGGACTGATCCCCTGTAATTAATTATTGAATGGACTGATCCCCTGCACCTGATTATTGAATGGACTGATCCCCTGCACCTGATTAATGAATGGACTGATCCCCTGTAATTAATTATTGAATGGACTGATCCCCTGCACCTGATTAATGAATGGACTGATCCCCTGTAATTAATTATTGAATGGACTGATCCTCTGTACCTGATTATTGAATGGACTGATCCCCTGTACCTGATTATTGAATGGACTGATCCCCTGTAATTAATTAATGAATGGACTGATCCCCTGCACCTGATTAATGAATGGACTGATCCCCTGTACCTGATTATTGAATGGACTGATCCCCTGTAATTAATTATTGAATGGACTCATCCCCTGCACCTGATTATTGAATGGACTGATTACCTGTAATTAATTATTGAATGGACTGATCCCCTGTACCTGATTATTGAATGGACTGATCCCCTGCACCTGATTAATGAATGGACTGATCCCCTGTACCTGATTATTGAATGGACTGATCCCCTGTAATTAATTATTGAATGGACTGATCCCCTGTACCTGATTATTTAATGGACTGATCCACTGCACCTGATTAATGAATGGACTGATCCCCTGTACCTGATTATTGAATGGACTGATCCCCTGTAACTAATTAATGAGTGGACTGATCCCCTGCACCTGATTATTGAACGGACTGATCCCCTGTACCTGATTAATGAATGGACTGATCCCCTGTAACTGATTAATGAATGGATTGATCCCCTGCAACTGATTAATGAATGGACTGATCCCCTGTAATTAATTAATGAATGGACTGAATCCCCTGTACCTGATTATTGAATGGACTGATCCCCCGTAATTAATTATTGAATGGACTGATCCCCTGTACTTGATTATTGAATGGACTGATCCCCTGTAACTGATTAATGAATGGACTGATCCCCTGCAGCTGATTATGAATGGACTGATCCCCTGTACCTGATTATTGAATGGACTGATCCCCTGTAACTAATTAATGAATGGACTGATCCCCTGCACCTGATTAATGAATGGACTGATCCCCTGTACCTGATTAATGAATGGACTGATCCCCTGCACCTGATTATTGAATGGACTGATCCCCTGTCACTGATTATTGAATGGACTGATCCGCTGTACCTGATTATTGAATGGACTGATCCCCTGTACCTGATTAATGAATGGACTGATCCCCTGTACCTGATTATTCAATGGACTGATCCCCTGTAACTGATTATTGAATGGACTGATCCCCTGTACCTGATTAATGAATGGACTGATTCCCTGTACCTTTTTATTGAATGGACTGATCCCCTGTAGCTGTTTATTGAATGGACTGATCCCCTGTACCTGATTATTGAATGGACTGATCCCCTGCACCTGATTATTGAATGGACTGATCCCCTGTACCTGATTATTGAATGGACTGATCCCCTGTACCTGATTATTGAATGGACTGATCCCCTGTACCTGATTATTGAATGGACTAATCCCCTGTACCTGATTATTGAATGGACTGATCCCCTGTACCTGATTAATGAATGGACTGATCCTCTGTAACTAATTATTGAATGGACTGATCCCCTGTACCTGATTATTGAATGGACTGATCCACTGTACCTGATTATTGAATGGACTGATCCACTGTACCTGATTATTGAATGGACTGATCCCCTGTACCTGATTATTGAATGGACTGATGCCCTGTAACTTATTAATGAATGGACTGATCCCCTGTACCTGATTATTGAATGGACTGATCCTCTCTAACTAATTATTGAATGTGCTGATCCCCTGTAATTAATTAATGAATGGACTGATCCCCTGTACCTGATTATTGAATGGACTGATCCCCTGCACCTGATTATTGAATGGACTGATCCCCTGTACCTGATTATTGAATGGACTGATCCCCTGCACCTGATTAATGAATGGACTGATCCCCTGTACATGATTATTGAATGGACTGATCCCCTGTAACTAATTAATGAGTGGACTGATCCCCTGCACCTGATTATTGAATGGACTGATCCCCTGTACCTGATTAATGAATGGACTGATCCACTGTAACTGATTAATGAATGGATTGATCCCCTGCAACTGATTAATGAATGGACTGATCCCCTGTAATTAATTAATGAATGGACTGAATCCCCTGTACCTGATTATTGAATGGACTGATCCCCTGTAATTAATTATTGAATGGACTGATCCCCTGTACTTGATTATTGAATGGACTGATCCCCTGTAACTGATTAATGAATGGACTGATCCCCTGCAGCTGATTATGAATGGACTGATCCCCTGTACCTGATTATTGAATGGACTGATCCCCTGTAACTAATTAATGAATGGACTGATCCCCTGCACCTGATTAATGAATGGACTGATCCCCTGTACCTGATTAATGAATGGACTGATCCCCTGCACCTGATTATTGAATGGACTGATCCCCTGTCACTGATTATTGAATGGACTGATCCCCTGTACCTGATTATTGAATGGACTGATCCCCTGTACCTGATTAATGAATGGACTGATCCCCTGTACCTGATTATTCAATGGACTGATCCCCTGTAACTGATTATTGAATGGACTGATCCCCTGTACCTGATTAATGAATGGACTGATTCCCTGTACCTTTTTATTGAATGGACTGATCCCCTGTAGCTGTTTATTGAATGGACTGATCCCCTGTACCTGATTATTGAATGGACTGATCCCCTGCACCTGATTATTGAATGGACTGATCCCCTGTACCTGATTATTGAATGGACTGATCCCCTGTACCTGATTATTGAATGGACTGATCCCCTGTACCTGATTATTGAATGGACTGATCCCCTGTACCTGATTATTGAATGGACTGATCCCCTGTACCTGATTAATGAATGGACTGATCCTCTGTAACTAATTATTGAATGGACTGATCCCCTGTACCTGATTATTGAATGGACTGATCCACTGTACCTGATTATTGAATGGACTGATCCACTGTACCTGATTATTGAATGGACTGATCCCCTGTACCTGATTATTGAATGGACTGATGCCCTGTAACTAATTAATGAATGGACTGATCCCCTGTACCTGATTATTGAATGGACTGATCCTCTCTAACTAATTATTGAATGTGCTGATCCCCTGTAATTAATTAATGAATGGACTGATCCCCTGTACCTGATTATTGAATGGACTGATCCCCTGCACCTGATTATTGAATGGACTGATCCCCTGTAACTAATTAATGAATGGACTGATCCCCTGCACCTGATTATTGAATGGACTGATCCCCTGCACCTGATTATTGAATGGACTGATCCCCTGTACCTGATTATTGAATGGACTGATCCCCTGTAATTAATTATTGAATGGACTGATCCCCTGTAATTAATTATTGAATGGACTGATCCCCTGTCATTATTAATTGAATGGCGTGATCTCCTGCAACTGATTAATGAATTGACTGACCCCCTGTAATTAATTATTGAATGGACTGATCCCCTGTACCTGATTATTGAATGGACTGATCCCCTGCACCTGATTATTGAATGGACTGATCCCCTGTAACTAATTATTGAATGGACTGATCCCCTGTACCTGTTTATTGAATGGACTGATCCCCTGTACCTGATTATTGAATGGACTGATCCCCTGTACCTGATTATTGAATGGACTGATCCACTGTACCTGATTATTGAATGGACTGATCCCCTGTACCTGATTATTGAATGGACTGATCCCCTGTACCTGATTATTGAATGGACTGATCCCGTGTACCTGATTAATGAATGGACTGATCCTCTGTAACTAATTATTTAATGGACTGATCCCCTGTACCTGATTATTGAATGGACTGATCCCCTGTACCTGATTATTGAATGGACTGATCCACTGTACCTGATTATTGAATGGACTGATCCACTGTACCTGATTATTGAATGGACTGATCCTCTGTAACTAATTATTGAATGGACTGATCTCCTGCACCTGATTATTGAATGGACTGATCCCCTGCACCTGATTATTGAATGGACTGATCCCCTGTAATTAATTATTGAATGGACTGATCCCCTGTAATTAATTATTGAATGGACTGATCCCCTGTCATTATTTATTGAATGGACTGATCTCCTGCAACTGATTAATGAATTGACTGACCCCCTGTAATTAATTATTGAATGGACTGATCCCCTGCACCTGATTATTGAATCCACTGATCCCCTGTACCTGATTATTGAATGGACTGATCCCCTGTACCTGATTATTGAATGGACTGATCCCCTGTACCTGATTATTGAATGGACTGATCCCCTGTACCTGATTAATGAATGGACTGATCCTATGTAACTAATTATTGAATGGACTGATCCCCTGTACCTGATTATTGAATGGACTGATCCCCTGTACCTGATTATTGAATGGACTGATCCCCTGTACCTGATTATTGAATGGACTGATCCCCTGCACCTGATTATTGAATGGACTGATCCCCTGTAACTAATTAATGAATGGACTGATCCCCTGCACCTGATTATTGAATGGACTGATCCCCTGTAATTAATTAATGAATGGACTGATCCCCTGCACCTGATTATTGAATGGACTGATCCACTGTACCTGATTATTGAATGGACTGATCGCCTGGACCTGATTCTTGATTGGACTGATCCCCTGCACCTGATTATTGAATGGACTGATCCCCTGTACCTGATTATTGAATGGACTGATCCCCTGTACCTGATTATTGAATGGACTGATCCCCTTTACCTGATTATTGAATGGACTGATCCCCTGTACCTGATTATTGAATGGACTGATCCCCTGTACCTGATTATTGAATGGACTGATCCCCTGTACCTGATTATTGAATGGACTGATCCCCTGCACCTGATTATTGAATGGACTGATCCCCTGTACCTGATTATTGAATGGACTGATCCCCTGTACCTGATTAATGAATGGACTGATCCTCTGTAACTAATTATTGAATGGACTGATCCCCTGTACCTGATTATTGAATGGACTGATCCCCTGTACCTGATTATTGAATGGACTGATCCACTGTACCTGATTATTGAATGGACTGATCCTCTGTAACTAATTATTGAATGGACTGATCCCCTGTACCTGATTATTGAATGGACTGATCCCCTGCACCTGTTTATTGAATGGACTGATCGCCTGTAATTAATTATTGAATGGACTGATCCCCTGTAATTAATTATTGAATGGACTGATCCCCTGTCATTATTTATTGAATGGACTGATCTCCTGCAACTGATTAATGAATTGACTGACCCCCTGTAATTAATTATTGAATGGACTGATCCCCTGCACCTGATTATTGAATCCACTGATCCCCTGTACCTGATTATTGAATGGACTGATCCCCTGTAACTGATTATTGAATGGACTGATCCCCTGCACCTGATTATTGAATGGACTGATCCCCTGTACCTTATTATTGAATGGACTGATCCGCTGTACCTGATTATTGAATGGACTGATCCCCTGTACCTGATTATTGAATGGACTGATCCCCTGTACCTGATTAATGAATGGACTGATCCTCTGTAACTAATTATTGAATGGACTGATCCCCTGTACCTGATTATTGAATGGACTGATCCCCTGTACCTGATTATTGAATGGAGTGATCCCCTGTACCTGATTAATGAATGGACTGATCCTCTGTAACTAATCATTGAATGGACTTTTCCCCTGTACCTGATTATTGAATGGACTGATCCCCTGTACCTGATTATTGAATGGACTAATCCCCTGTACCTGATTATTGAATGGACTGATCCCCTGTACCTGATTAATGAATGGACTGATCCTCTGTAACTAATCATTGAATGGACTGATCCCCTGTACCTGATTATTGAATGGACTGATCCACTGTACCTGATTATTGAATGGACTGATCCACTGTACCTGATTATTGAATGGACTGATCCCCTGTAACTAATTAATGAATGGACTGATCCCCTGCACCTGATTATTGAATGGACTGATCCCCTGTTAATAATTAATGAATGGACTGATCCCCTGTAACTAATTAATGAATGGACTGATCCCCTGTACCTGATTATTGAATGGACTGATCCTCTGTAACTAATCATTGAATGGACTGATCCCCTGTACCTGATTATTGAATGGACTGATCCACTGTACCTGATTATTGAATGGACTGATCCACTGTACCTGATTATTGAACGGACTGATCCACTCTACCTGATTATTGAATGGACTGATCCCCTGTAATTAATTAATGAATGGACTGATCCCCTGCACCTGATTATTGAATGGACTGATCCCCTGTAACTAATTAATGAATGGACTGATCCCCTGCACCTGATTATTGAATGGACTGATCCCCTGTAATTAATTAATGAATGGACTGATCCCCTGCACCTGATTATTGAATGGACTGATCCCCTGTACCTGATTATTGAATGGACTGATCCCCTGTACCTGATTATTGAATGGACTGATCCCCTGCAACTGATTATTGAATGGACTGATCCCCTGTACCTGATTATTGAATGGACTGATCCCCTGTAATTAATTATTGAATGGACTGATCCCCTGTAATTAATTATTGAATGGACTGATCCCCTGTCATTATTTATTGAATGGAGTGATCTCCTGCAACTGATTCATGAATTGACTGACCCCCTGTAATTAATTATTGAATGGACTGATCCTCTGTAACGAATTATTGAATGGACTGATCCCCTGTACCTGATTATTGAATGGACTGATCCCCTGCACCTGATTATTGAATGGACTGATCCCCTGTAATTAATTATTGAATGGACTGATCCCCTGTAACTAATTAATGAATGGACTGATCCCCTGCACCTGATTATTGAATGGACTGATCCCCTGCAACTAATTAATGAATGGACTGATCCCCTGTAACTAATTAATGAATGGACTGATCCCCTGTACCTGATTATTTAATGGACTGATCCCCTGTAACTAATTAATGAATGGACTGATCCCCTGCACCTGATTATTGAATGGACTGATCCCCTGTAATCAATTAATGAATGGACTGATCCCCTGCACCTGATTATTGAATGGACTGATCCCCTGTACCTGATTATTGAATGGACCGATCCCCTGTACCTGATTATTGAATGGACTGATCCCCTGCACCTGATTATTGAATGGACTGATCCCCTGTACCTGATTATTGAATGGACTGATCCCCTGTAATTAATTATTGAATGGACTGATCCCCCGTAATTAATTATTGAATGGACTGATCCCCTGTCATTATTTATTGAATGGACTGATCCCCTGTACCTGATTATTGAATGGACTGAACCCCTGCACCTGATTATTGAATGGACTGATCCCCTGAAACTAATTATTGAATGGACTGATCCCCTGTACCTGATTATTGAGTGGACTGATCCCCTGTACCTGATTATTGAATGGACTGATCCCCTGTACCTGATTATTGAATGGACTGATCCCCTGTACCTGATTATTGAATGGACTGATCCCCTGTACGTGATTATTGAATGGACTGATCCCCTGTACCTGATTATTGAATGGACTGATCCCCTGTACCTGATTATTGAATGGACTGATCCCCTGTACCTGATTATTGAATGGACTGATCCCCTGTACCTGATTATTGAATGGACTGATCCCCTGTACCTGATTATTGAATGGACTGATCCCCTGTACCTGATTAATGAATGGACTGATCCTCTGTAACTAATTATTGAATGGACTGATCCCCTGTACCTGAATATTGAATGGACTGATCCCCTGTACATGATTATTGAATGGACTGATCCTCTGTAACTAATTATTGAATGGACTGATCCCCTGTACCTGATTATTGAATGGACTGATCCCCTGCACCTGATTATTGAATGGACTGATCCCCTGTAATTAATTATTGAATGGACTGATCCCCTGTAATTAATTATTGAATGGACTGATCCCCTGTCATTATTTATTGAATGGACTGATCTCCTGCAACTGATTAATGAATTGACTGACCCCCTGTAATTAAGTATTGAATGGACTGATCCCCTGCACCTGATTATTGAATGGACTGATCACCTGTCATTATTTATTGAATGGACTGATCCCCTGTAACTGATTAATGAATTGACTGATCCCCTGTAATTAATTAATGAATGGACTGATCCATTGTACCTGATTATTGAATGGACTGATCCCCTGTATCTGATTAATGAATGGACTGATCCCCTGTAACTAATTAATGAATGGACTGATCCCCTGCACCTGATTATTGAATGGACTGGTCCCCTGTACCTGATTCTTGAATGGACTGATCCCCTGTAATTAATTAATGAATGGACTGATCCCCTGCACCTGATTATTGAATGGACTGATCCCCTGTAATTAATTAATGAATGGACTGATCCCCTGTACCTGATTCTTGAATGGACTGATCCCCTGTAATTAATTAATGAATGGACTGATCCCCTGTACCTGATTATTGAATGGACTGATCCCGTGCATCTGATTAATGAATGGACTGATCCCGCTGTACCTGATTATTGAATGGACTGATCCCCTGCACCTGATTATTGAATGGACTGATCCCCTGTACGTGATTATTGAATGGACTGATCCCCTGCAATTAATTATTGAATGGACTGATCCCCTGTAATTAATTATTGAATGGACTGATCCCCTGTCACTATTTATTGAATGGACTGATCC
This sequence comes from Heptranchias perlo, assembly GCF_035084215.1. Taxonomy (NCBI): domain Eukaryota; kingdom Metazoa; phylum Chordata; class Chondrichthyes; order Hexanchiformes; family Hexanchidae; genus Heptranchias; species Heptranchias perlo. The sequence goes on from NC_090337.1 coordinate 59,382,870, forward strand.
CCTGTAACTGATTAATGAATTGACTGACCCCCTGTAATTAATTAATGAATGGACTGATCTACTGTACCTGATTATTGAATGGACTGAACCCCTGTAACTAATTAATGAATGGACTGATCCCCTGCACCTGATTATTGAATGGACTGATCCCCTGTACCTGATTATTGAATGGACTGATCCCCTGTAACTGATTATTGAATGGACTGATCCCCTGTACCTGATTATTGAATGGACTGATCCCCTGTACCTGATTATTGAATGGACTGATCCCCTGTAACTGATTATTGAATGGACTGATCCCCTGTACCTGATTATTGAATGGACTGATCCCCTGTAACTGATTATTGAATGGACTGATCCCCTGTACCTGATTATTGAATGGACTGATCCACTGTACCTGATTATTGAATGGACTGATCCCCTGTACCTGTTTAATGAATGGACTGATCCCCAGCACCTGATTATTGAATGGACTGATCCCCTGCACCTGATTAATGAATGGACTGATCCCCTGTATCTGATTATTGAATGGACTGATCCCCTGTAACTGATTAATGAATGGACTGATCCCCTGCACCTGATTATTGAATGGACTGATCCCCTGTAACTGATTAATGAATGGACTGATCCCCTGTATCTGATTATTGAATGGACTGATCCCCTGTAACGGATTATTGAATGGACTGATCCCCTGTAATTAATTAATGAATGGACTGATCCCCTGTATCTGATTATTGAATGGACTGATCCCCTGTACCTGATTATTGAATGGACTGATCCCCTGTACCTGATTAATGAATGGACTGATCCTCTGTAACTAATTATTGAATGGACTGATCCCCTGTACCTGATTATTGAATTGACTGATCCACTGTACCTGATTATTGAATGGACTGATCCACTGTACCTGATTATTGAATGGACTGATCCCCTGTAACTAATTAATGAATGGACTGATCCCCTGTACCTGATTATTGAATGGACTGATCCTCTGTAACTAATTATTGAATGGACTGATCCCCTGTAATTAATTAATGAATGGACTGATCCCCTGTACCTTATTATTGAATGGACTGATCCCCTGCACCTGATTATTGAATGGACTGATCCACTGTAACTAATTAATGAATGGACTGATCCCCTGCACCTGATTATTGAATGGACTGATCCCCTGTCATTATTTATTGAATGGAGTGGTCTCCTGCAACTGATTAATGAATTGACTGACCCCCTGTAATTAATTATTGAATGGACTGATCCCCTGTACCTGATTATTGAATGGACTGATCCCCTGCACCTGATTAATGAATGGACTGATCCCCTGTACCTGATTATTGAATGGACTGATCCCCTGCACCTGATTATTGAATGGACTGATCCCCTGTACCTTATTATTGAATGGACTGATCCGCTGTACCTGATTATTGAATTGACTGATCCACTGTAACTAATTAATGAATGGACTGATCCCCTGTACCTGATTATTGAATGGACTGATCCTCTGTAACTAATTATTGAATGGACTGATCCCCTGTAATTAATTAATGAATGGACTGATCCCCTGTACCTTATTATTGAATGGACTGATCCCCTGCACCTGATTATTGAATGGACTGATCCACTGTAACTAATTAATGAATGGACTGATCCCCTGCACCTGATTATTGAATGGACTGATCCCCTGTCATTATTTATTGAATGGAGTGGTCTCCTGCAACTGATTAATGAATTGACTGACCCCCTGTAATTAATTATTGAATGGACTGATCCCCTGTACCTGATTATTGAATGGACTGATCCCCTGCACCTGATTAATGAATGGACTGATCCCCTGTACCTGATTATTGAATGGACTGATCCCCTGCACCTGATTAATGAATGGACTGATCCTCTGTAACTAATTATTGAATGGACTGATCCCCTGTACCTGATTATTGAATGGACTGATCCCCTGTACCTGATTATTGAATGGACTGATCCCCTGTACCTGATTATTGAATGGACTGATCCCCTGTACCTGATTATTGAATGGACTGATCCCCTGTACCTGATTATTGAATGGACTAATCCTCTATAACTAATTATTGAATGGACTGATCCCCTGTACCTGATTATTGAATGGACTGATCCCCTATACCTGATTATTGAATGGACTGATCCCCTGTACCTGATTATTGAATGGACTGAGCCCCTGTAACTAATTAATGAATGGACTGATCCCCTGTACCTGATTATTGAATGGACTGATCCCCTGCACCTGATTATTGAATGGACTGATCCCCTGTAATTAATTATTGAATGGACTGATCCCCTGTCATTAATTATTGAATGGACTGATCTCTTGCAACTGATTAATGAATTGACTGACCCCCTGTAATTAATTATTGAATGGACTGATCCCCTGCACCTGATTATTGAATGGACTGATCCCCTGTCATTATTTATTGAATGGACTGATCCCCTGTAACTGATTAATGAATTGACTGATCCCCTGTAATTAATTAATGAATGGACTGATCCCCTGCACCTGATTATTGAATGGACTGATCCCCTGTGCCTGATTATTGAATGGACTGATCCACTGTACCTGATTATTGAATGGACTGATCCCCTGTACCTGATTATTGAATGGACTGATCCCCTGTAATTAATTAATGAATGGACTGATCCCCTGCACCTGATTATTGAATGGACTGATCCTCGGTAATTAATTAATGAATGGACTGATCCCCTGTACCTGATTATTGAATGGACTGATCCCGTGCATCTGAATAATGAATGGACTGATCCCGCTGTACCTGATTATTGAATGGACTGATCCCCTGCACCTGATTATTGAATGGACTGATCCCCTGTACGTGATTATTGAATGGACTGATCCCCTGCAATTAATTATTGAATGGACTGATCCCCTGTAATTAATTATTGAATGGACTGGTCCCCGGTCACTATTTATTGAATGGACTGATCCCCTGTAACTGATTAATGAATTGACTGACCCCCTGTAATTAATTAATGAATGGACTGATCTACTGTACCTGATTATTGAATGGACTGAACCCCTGTAACTAATTAATGAATGGACTGATCCCCTGTCACTATTTATTGAATGGACTGATCCCCTGTAACTGATTAATGAATTGACTGACCCCCTGTAATTAATTAATGAATGGACTGATCCCCTGTACCTGATTATTGAATGGACTGATCCCCTGTACCTGATTATTGAATGGACTGATCCCCTGCACCTGATTATTGAATGGACTGATCCCCTGTACCTGATTATTGAATGGACTGATCCCATGTAACTGATTATTGAATGGACTGATCCCCTGTACCTGATTATTGAATGGACTGATCCACTGTACCTGATTATTGAATGGACTGATCCCCTGTACCTGTTTAATGAATGGACTGATCCCCTGTAACTGATTATTGAATGGACTGATCCAATGTACCTGATTATTGAATGGACTGATCCCCTGTAACTGATTATTGAATGGACTGATCCACTGTACCTGATTATTGAATGGACTGATCCCCTGCACCTGTTTATTGAATGGACTGATCCCCTGTACCTGATTATTGAATGGACTGATCCCCTGTATCTGATTATTGAATGGACTGATCCCCTGTAAATGATTAATGAATGGACTGATCCCCTGCACCTGATTATTGAATGGACTGATCCCCTGCAACTGATTAATGAATGGACTGATCCCCTGTATCTGATTATTGAATGGACTGATCCCCTGTAACTGATTATTGAATGGACTGATCCCCTGTCATTAATTAATGAATGGACTGATCCCCTGCACCTGATTATTGAATGGACTGATCCCCTGTACCTGATTATTGAATGGACTGATCCCCTGTACCTGATTATTGAATGGACTGATCCCCTGTACCTGATTAATGAATGGACTGATCCTCTGTAACTAATTATTGAATGGACTGATCCCCTGTCCCTGATTATTGAATGGACTGATCCACTGTACCTGATTATTGAATGGACTGATCCACTGTACCTGATTATTGAATGGACTGATCCCCTGTAACTAATTAATGAATGGACTGATCCCCTGTACCTGATTATTGAATGGACTGATCCTCTGTAACCAATTATTGAATGGACTGATCCCCTGTAATTAATTAATGAATGGACTGATCCCCTGTACCTTATTATTGAATGGACTGATCCCCTGCACCTGATTATTGAATGGACTGATCCCCTGTAACTAATTAATGAATGGACTGATCCCCTGCACCTGATTATTGAATGGACTGATCCCCTGTAACTAATTAATGAATGGACTGATCCCCTGCACCTGATTATTGAATGCACTGATCCCCTGTCATTATTTATTGAATGGACTGATCCCCTGTACCTGATTAATGAATGGACTGATCCCCTGTACCTGATTAATGAATGGACTGATCCCCTGTACCCGATTATTGAATGGACTGATCCCCTGTACCTGATTATTGAGTGGACTGATCCCCTGTACCTGATTATTGAATGGACTGATCCCCTGTACCTGATTAATGAATGGACTGATCCCCTGTACCTGATTATTGAATGGACTGATCCCCTGTAACTGATTATTGAATGGACTGATCCCCTGTACCTGATTATTGAATGGACTGATCCACTGTACCTGATTATTGAATGGACTGATCCCCTGTACCTGTTTAATGAATGGACTGATCCCCAGCACCTGATTATTGAATGGACTGATCCCCTGTACCTGATTAATGAATGGACTGATCCCCTGCACCTGTTTATTGAATGGACTGATCCCCTGTACCTGATTATTGAATGGACTGATCCCCTGTATCTGATTAATGAATGGACTGATCCCCTGTCCCTGATTATTGAATGGACTGATCCCCTGCACCTGATTAATGAATGGACTGATCCCCTGTACCTGATTATTGAATGGACTGATCCCCTGTACCTGATTATTGAATGGACTGATCCCCTGTACCTGATTAATGAATGGACTGATCCCCTGTAACTGATTAATGAATGGACTGATCCCCTGTATCTGATTAATGAATGGACTGATCCCCTGTACCTGATTATTGAACGGACTGATCCCCTGTACCTGATTATTGAATGGTCTGATCCCCTGTACCTGATTAATGAATGGACTGATCCCCTGTACCTGATTATTGAATGGACTGATCCCCTGTACCTGATTATTGAATGGACTGATCCACTGTACCTGATTATTGAATGGACTGATCCCCTGTACCTAATTATTGAATGGACTGATCCCCTGTAATTAATTATTGAATGGACTGATCCCCTGTACCTGATTAATGAATGGACTGATCCCCTGTACCTGATTATTGAATGGACTGATCCCCTGTAACTGATTATTGAATGGACTGATCCCCTGTAACTGATTATTGAATGGACTGATCCCCTGTAACTGATTATTGAATGGACTGATCCCCTGTACCTGATTATTGAATGGACTGATCCCCTGTACCTGATTATTGAATGGACTGATCCCCTGTAATTAATTATTGAATGGACTGATCCCCTGTACCTGATTAATGAATGGACTGATCCCCTGTACCTGATTATTGAATGGACTGATCCCCTGTTACTGATTAATGAATGGACTGATCCCCTGTACCTGATTATTGAATGGACTGATCCCCTGTACCTGATTATTGAATGGACTGATCCCCTGTACCTGATTAATGAATGGACTGATCCCCTGTAACTGATTAATGAATGGACTGATCCCCTGTACCTGATTATTGAATGGACTGATCCCCTGTACCTGATTATTGAATGGACTGATCCCCTGTACCTGTTTAATGAATGGACTGATCCCCTGTACCTGATTATTGAATGGACTGATCCCCTGTACCTGATTAATGAATGGACTGATCCCCTGTACCTGATTATTGAATGGACTGATCCCCTGTACCTGATTATTGAATGGACTGATCCCCTGTACCTGATTAATGAATGGACTGATCCCCTGTACCTGATTATTGAATGGACTGATCCCCTGTAACTGATTATTGAATGGACTGATCCCCTGTACCTGATTATTGAATGGACTGACCCCCTGTACCTGATTATTGAATGGACTGATCCCTTGCACCTGATTATTGAATGGACTGATCCCCTGTACCTGATTATTGAATGGACTGATCTCCTGTACCTGATTATTGAATGGACTGATCCCCTATGATCTGCATCAAATGTGTGATATTATTGTTAAGAAATGTTATTTCAGCCCTATGTTGTGATGCCACTTTGGAGTTGATGTGCATATCCGCCTCATGGTGTGCACGGTCCCTCCTCTATAGGAAATAGTTATTTACTCATCTGTCTGCTGTCACCCTCAACTTAAACTAATTTAAAGTGCACACATCACGAGCGATCACTCCCTCCGATTTTCCTTCTATTGAAATGAATAGTGGAAAATGTCCCGACAGCAGGCCCGTCATTTCTGTTGCGTGCTCGTGGTGTGCAAGGTATCCTGCTGTGAGCAAAGACCCAGAAAATTTAACCTTAAATACGGGTGTAAGCGCTGCTACATGCAGTTTTAGGCACTCGCCGGCTCAGGAGGAGGCCATTTGGTCCATCATGCCTGTGCTGGCTCTTTGGTAGAGCTATCCAATTAGTCCCACTCCCCTGCCCTTTCCCCGTAGCCATGTAAATGTTTTCCCTTCAAGTATTTATCCTATTCCTTTTTGAAATTTATTCTTGAATCTGCTTCCACCACCCTTTCAGGCAGTGCATTCCAGATTATAACAACTCACTGTGTAAAAAAATGTTTTCTCATGTTGCCTCTGGCTCTTTTGCCGATCACCTTAAATCTGTGTCCTCTGGTTACTGACCCTTCTGCCACTAGAAACAGTTTCTCCTTATTTACTCTATCAAAACTGTTCATGATTTTGAACACCTCTATCAAATCTCCTCTTATCCTTCTCTGCTCTGGGGAGAACAACCCCAGCTTCTCCAGTCTCTCCACATAACTGAAGTCTCTCATTCCTGACACCATTCTAGTAAATCTGTCCTGCACCCTCTCTCAGGCCTTGACATCCTTCCTAAAGTGTGGTGCCCAGAATTGAACACAATACTCTAGCTGAGGCCTAACCAGTGTTTTATAAAGGTATTTTTATATATATATTCATTCATGGGATGTGGGCATCACTGGCAAGGCCAGCATTTATTGCCCATCCCTAATTGCCCTTGAGAAGTTGGTGGTGAGCCATAACTTAGCATACCTTCCTTGTTTTTGTACTCTATGCCTCTATTAATAAAGCCCAGGATCACATATGCTTTCTTTACAGCCTTCTCAACTTGTCCTGCCACCTTCAAAGATTTGTGTACATGCACCCTCTTTAGAATTGTACCCTTTAGTTTAGATTGCCTCTCCTCATTCTTCCCACCAAAACGTATCACTTCACACTTCTCTGTATTAAATTTCTTCTGCCATCTGTCTGCCCATTTCACCAGTCTGTCTATGTCCTCCTGAAGTGTGTACTATCCTCCACATTGTTTATTACTTTTCTGAATTTCGTGTTATCTACAAACTTTGAAATTACACCCTGTATACCTAAGTCTAGGTCATTCATATTTATCAAAAAATATTCAAAGAGACACTGATAGATTAGAGAGGGTTCAGAAAAGAGAAATAATGATTATTCTGGGGCTAGAATGGTAGATTAACAGGGTTGGTTGACAGATTAAACTGGAAAAATGAGGGAACAGGATCCAGGACTTTACAATACTGAGAGGCACAGAGGATATAAGCAGGTTATTTAAGCAAAGCTGCAATCACGAACTATAATGTGGAGATGCCGGTGATGGACTGGGGTTGACAATTGTAAACAATTTTACAACACCAAGTTATAGTCCAACAATTTTATTTGAAAATCACAAGCTTTCGGAGGCTTCCTCCTTCCTCAGTTGAATGTTGTGGAAATGAAATCCTCGAACCTTTCGCATTTATAAATCACAGAACAATACCTGGTGATTACAAATAGTCTTTCCAACTGCCCGTTGCCAAGGCAATCAAAGTGTTCAGACAGAGAGGTGTTACCTACAGGGCCACCGAATATACAAACAACCAAAAAAAACACAGAGAGAGAGAGGCAGAAACATAGAAACATCCGGAAGGAAGAGAAAGACAGAGAATGACCCGTTATATTAAAAACAGATAACTTTTGTTCGCTGGTGGGGTTACGTGTAGCGTGACATGAACCCAAGATCCCGGTTGAGGCCGTCCTCATGGGTATGGAACTTAGCTATCAATTTCTGCTCGACGATTTTGCGTTGTCGTGTGTCTCAAAGCCGCCTTGGAGTACGCTTACCCGAAGGTCGGTGGCTGAATGTCCTTGACTGCTGAAGTGTTCCCCGACTGGAAGGGAACCCTCCTGTCTGGCGATTGTTGCGCGGTGTCCGTTCATCCGTTGTCGCAGCGTCTGCATGGTCTCGCCAATGTACCATGCTCTGGGGCATCCTTTCCTGCAATGTATGAGGTAGACAACGTTGGCCGAGTCACAGGAGTATGAACCATGCACCTGGTGGGTGGTGTCCTCTCGTGTGATGGTGGTATCTGTGTCGATGATCTGGCATGTCTTGCAGAGGTTACCGTGGCAGGGTTGTGTGGTGTTGTGGACGCTGTTCTCCTGAAAGCTGGGTAATTTGCTGCGAACGATGGTCTGTTTGAGGTTGGGTGGCTGTTTAAAGGTAAGTAGTGGAGGTGTGGGGATGGCCATAGTGAAGTGTTCGTCGTCATTGATGACATGTTGAAGGCTGCGGAGAACATGGCGTAGTTTCTCCGCTCCGGGGAAGTACTGGACGACGAAGGGTACTCTGTTGGTTGCGTCCCGTGTTAGTCTTCTGAGGAGGTCTATGCGATTTTTCGCTGTGGCCCGTCGGAACTGTCGATCGATGAGTCGAGCGTCATATCCCGTTCTTACTAGGGCGTCTTTCAGCGTCTGTAGGTGTCCATCGCGTTCCTCCTCGTCTGAGCAGACCCTGTGTATTCGCAGGGCCTGTCCATAGGGGATGGCCTCTTTGACGTGGTTAGGGTGGAAGCTGGAAAAGTGGAGCATCGTGAGGTTGTCCGTGGGCTTGCGGTAGAGTGAGGTGCTGAGGTGCCCGTCTTTGATGGAGATTCGTGTGTCCAAGAAAGAAACTGATTCTGAGGAGTCGTCCATGGTGAGCTTGATGGTGGGATGGAACTTGTTGATGTTATCGTGTAGTCTCTTTAGTGATTCTTCGCCGTGGGTCCATAGAAAGAAAATGTCGTCGATGTATCTGGTGTATAGCGTTGGTTGGAGGTCCTGTGCAGTGAAGAAGTCTTGCTCGAACTTGTGCATGAAAATGTTGGCGTATTGGGGTGTGAATTTGGTCCCCATGGCTGTTCCGTGTGTTTGGGTAAAGAACTGGTTATCGAAGGTGAAGACATTGTGATCCAGGATGAAGCCGATGAGTTGTAGGATGGCGTCTGGAGATTGGCTGTTGTTGGTGTTGAGTATTGATGCTGTCGCAGCGATGCTGTCATCATGGGGGATACTGGTGTAGAGTGCCGAGACGTCCATCATGGTGAGGAGTGTTCCTGGTTCAACTGGTCCGTGGGTACTGAGTTTTTGTAGGAAGTCTGTAGTGTCGCGACAGAAGCTGGGGGTTCCCTGTACGATGGGTTTCAGGATGCCCTCGATGAATCGATGTATTCTATGTTTCTGCCTCTCTCTCTCTGGTTTTTTTTTGGTTGTTTGTATATTCGGTGGCCCTGTAGGTAACACCTCTCTGTCTGAACACTTTGATTGCCTTGGCAACGGGCAGTTGGAAAGACTATCTGTAATCACCAGGTATTGTTCTGTGATTTATAAATGCGAAAGGTTCGAGGATTTCATTTCCACATTCACCTAAGGAAGGAGGAAGCCTCCGAAAGCTTGTGATTTTCAAATAAAATTGTTGGACTATAACTTGGTGTTGTAAAATTGTTTACAATCACAAACTATAGGCTGTGAATGCAAAACCGTACTGTAGACGTGTATAATAGAGCTAACCACTTCCCAGGCCAAGCTATCCCATTACAGCTATCGCAGTGGCATATGCTGGACATTAGGAAGATTGTGCAGATATGTCCTAGCCACAAAAAAACAGGATATATCTAACCTGGCCAATTGTCACTCTATCAGGCACCTCACCTCCCAATCATTAGTGAAGTGATGGAAGCTCTCATTCCAAACTCTTCACAGCCTTGATCCAGACATGGAGACTGAATGCCAGGAGAGAGATGAGAATAGCTGATCTCAACATCAAGTCAGTCGTTCGACCGAATATGGTACCAAGTAGCAATAGCAAAACTGAAGCCATTGGGCATCAAAGAAAAAGCTTTTCAGTGGCATAATTAGGATTGTCGGAGGCCAATCATCACAGCTCCAGAACATCACTGCAGTAGTTCCTCAGGGGAATATCCTCAGCCAAACAATCTTCAGCTGCTTCTTCAATGACCTTCCCTTCATCGTAAGGTCAGGAGTGGGACTGATGATTTCACAGTGTTCAGCAGAATTCATCCCATAATTAAGCAGCCCAGTCCACAACAGGACCTGGATGATACGCAGGCTTGGGCTGACAAGTGGCAGGTAACATTCATGCCATATAAGTGTCAGCTAATGATCGTAGAGAAAGCCCAGCCATCTCCACTGTCCACCACCAGCACCATCATCAACATCTTGGGGAAGGTCACTATTGGCCAGAGGATTTACTGGACCAGCCATATCAACACCAAGCATGGTAGAGACTGGGTGCTCTGCAATGAGTGGCTCACCTCCTGAAACCCTCCAGCCACCCCAACATCTACAAGGCTCAAGTCAGGAGTGTGATCATATAATCACCATTTACTTCGCTGGGTGCAGCTGCAATAACACTCAAGAAGTTCAGCATCATCCAGGACAGAGCAGTTTGCTTGATTGGTGCCACTGGTACTTAATTTGTATCCACCCTCTGCATCACCAATGCACTGTGGCTGCAGTATGTACAATCTACAGGATGTCCTGCAGCAAATCATCACGGTTACTTTGATAGGACCGCCCTCCTCTGGGACCACTACCACTGAGAAGGATGATAGCAGCAATGTCATGCAGAAACCATCAAATGTGAGTTCCCCTCCAATTCACACACCATCCTGACTTGGACATGTAACAACGTTCCTTCATCATCGCTGGATCAAAATCCTGGAATTCCCTGCCTAACACCATTGTGGGAGCATCATCACCACAAGGCCTGCAGCAGTTCAAGGAGAAGGCCCACCACCACCTTCTCTGGTCAACTAGGGAAGTGCAATGATTGCAGCCTTGCCAACATCACCCTCATCCTGAGAACAAAAATTTAAATAAGAGCAGGCCATTGCTTTAGCAGCTCGTATTACACTTTAAGTGGGCTTATGTCTTCATTAAAATAGCAGACAGTGTAATTTCATCGGAACATGTCAAGTACTTATGTGCCAATATCTCCAACAGTAATCTCTTGGCTATTGCCTAAACTTTTCAGCTGTCAGACTGTGCAGATTAACTCCTTTTAAAAGCAGCTGGACAAATACCTAATTGAAAACAGGACTGTGGGTTCTAAGGACAGGTACAGACATAGGTGACTGAATATTCTGATGAACACTAGTGTTCCTGTGTCCTGTTGGGATCGTTGAAATGCCATGTGAGGAATGTGATTGCTTTTGGATTGAATCAGGTAGATTGTGATGCTGGGTCGAAATCCATGGATTTTGTGCAATTCCCTTTGAAGTCAGTGACACATTCAGAAGTGCCCGCAGTTATTCCTGCCCCTGAGAAATGTAACTGAATTGGAGAGGGTCTAAGATGGTCAAAGTGTACATGATCCAATGAGAGGTGCAGGCTCATTGGCCAAACATCAGTTCTTACACCCTACATTCTCAGTACATACTGGAGTCCTGTCATGATACTTGTTATTTATAGTAACACAAATGTTATTGCACTGATACAGGAATTCACTCATTACAGTATTAGTTACCAGAATTCCATCACATGTACCAGCAATAATTCCAGTAAATGTTCCTATTAATTGTGGTTTAAAGATTCCTGAGTCCTGGGATTCTCAGCCTTACCCCAATTCCAAACTGGCTGCGAATGTTACCAGTCAGTACAGTGTTAGCACCAATTCTAAGGGGCACCCCAGCTTATTTAGGGCAGTAAAGTACTGAAAACAGATGGGGAAAATAAAATGTAAGCGTTCCCAATTGGTGCTGATTCTCACTCAGAGATGTCAAGGAATACTCAGCATGGGAAATGAAAATGACACATTGGTGCAGGAGGGTACATTTTATTGGAGTTGGCGCTGACATGCATTATTGGAACAGTGCTGAGGGAGCTTCACTCTGTATCTAAGCCATGCTGTACCTGGTCTGTGAGTGTGTGATGGGACAGTGTGGAGGAAGCTTTACTCTGTATCTAACCCATGCTGTACCTGGTCTGTGAGTGTTTGATGGGACAATGTGGAGGAAGCTTTACTCTGTATCTAACCCGTGCTGTACCTGACCTGGGAGTGTTTGATGGGACAGTGTGGAGGAAGCTTTACTCTGTATCTAACCCGTGCTGTACCTGACCTGGGAGTGTTTGATGGGACAATGTAGAGGGAGCTTTATGCTGTATCTAACCTGGGAGTGTTTGATGGGGTAGTGTAAGAGGGAGCTTTACTCTGTATCTAACCCATGCTGTACCTGACCTGGGAGTATTTGATGGGATAGTGTAGAGGGAGCTTCACTCTGTATCTAAGCCATGCTGTACCTGGTCTGTGAGTGTTTGATGGGACAGTGTAGAGGGAGTTTTACTCTGTATCTAACCCATGCTGTACCTGACCTGGGAGTATTTGATGGGACAGTGTAGAGGGAGTTTTAGTCTGTATCTAACCCGTGCTGTACCTGACCTGGGAGTATTTGATGGGACAGTGTAGAAGGAGCTTTACTCTGTATCTAACCTGTGCTGTACCTGACCTGGGAGTGTTTGATGCTGCATTTTCACAGTCAGTAGTTTTGACATTGAACTGTAGAATTGCTTTTAAGATGTCAAACATTTACCTAGATTTGGGGACTAAGTTGAAATGATGACGACCCTTCTTTCTTCCTTAGCCCCCTCCCCGTGCCCCAGGTAAACAGTATCATGAAAACATGCTGTGGCAGATAGAGATCAAAGGAGTTATTCTTCCTAACCAAAGCCAACCAGAGGAATCACTATCATATGTAAGATTAGATCTCCCGATATGTAAGGAGATCTTTGTTCTTCAGTTCTGAAAGTTTGTGTACATTGCTGTTCAACGAGATTTCGGGCAAACTGATTACAGACTACTCTAGTTAACCCATTCATCGTATCTTCGTGCAGTGGAGCATCTTGCGACAGCCCTCACCCATCTATCCCAGCTAATTTTGAGCAGGATGGCAGAGGAAAATCCAGGCCAAAGGCTTTGATCCAAGGGCACATTAGCTTGTGAACAGAAAGCAAATTTGGATGATAAATGGACAAAGCCAACTCTGGGAGGTCAGTGTCCAATGAAGATCCAGAGGGCTTCAGCTCCGGGTCTCCTGTGGTTCACATTGTTTCTAAATGATCTGGAGGAGGACACTTTTTATTAGTGACACCAGTAATTTGGCCACATTGTCAGTGTTGGCGAGACGGGTAACTTACAGAGGGATGTGGCAAATTAAGTGGATAGAATGGCAAAATAGATTTCAGTGTGGAGAATTAATATAGGAACATAGGAACAGGAGTAGGCTATTCTGCCCCTCCAGCCTTTTCCACCGTTCAATTAGATCATGGCTGGTCTGTATCTTAACTCCATTTACCTGCCTTGATACCCTTACCTAACATAATTCTATCAATCTCAGTTTTGTCATTTTCAATAGATCCCCAGCCTCAACAGCTTTTTAGGGGACAGAGTTCCAGATTTCCACTACCCTTTGTGTGAACAAGTGTTTTTTGACATCACGCCTGAACAGTTTAGCTCTAATTTTATGCCCCCTTGCTCTGGACCCTCCCACCAGAGTAAATAGTTTCTCTCTATCTATCCTATCAAATGCTTTAATCATCTTAAACATCTTAATTCGATCACCCCTTAATCTTCTACACTCAAGGGAATACGAGCCTAGTCTATGCAACCCATCCTCATAACTTAACACTTTTAGCCCCGGTATCATTATGGTGAATCTGCATTGCACCCTCTCCAAGGCCAATATATCCTTCCTGAGGTGTGGAGCCCAGAACTGAATGCAGTATGCTAAATGGAGTCAAACAAGAGCTCTGCCCAGCTGTAACATAACTTTCACCCCTTTGTATTCCAGCCCCCTTGAGATAAAGGCCAACATTCCATTAGTCTTTTCAATTATTTTTTGTGGCTGTCCACTAGTTTTTAGGAATTTCTGCACTTGGACCCCTAACTCTCTCTTCTCCTCCACTGTTCCTTGCTTCCCATCATTTAGAAAATACTTTGATCTATCTTTGTTAGGTCCAAAGTGGATGATCTCACACTTTCTTGCATTGAACTCCATCTGCCACATTTTAGCCCACGCATTTAATCTGTCAATAACCCTTTTCAACTTTTCGCTCCAATCTACACTACTTACTATGCTACCTAATTTAATGTTGTCATCAAACTTGGATATATGGCTCTCTATTCCTATGGAGGACGAGGATGTGAAACATAAGTACAATGGTTCTGCCCACTGCCAAAGTGGCAACAGGATATCCAGGTTCAGTTGGTTAATCCAATAAGACCGAGAAAGTTCAGGTTCAATCTGTGTTGATCTCAGCCAGGATAGTGGTGGGAGTAATACCTCAGTACCCTTGAGTTATGAATTAGAAAATTGGCAGTACCAGACAGGAGTCATTTGTTCCCTTTTAGCCAGTGTGTGCTGTACATGTAGTCTACTCTCAATCATCAGCAAAGTGATGGAAGGTGTCGTCGACAGTGCTATCAAGCGGCACTTACTCACCAATAACCTGTTCACTGATGCTCAGTTTGGGTTCCGCCAGGACCACTCGGCTCCAGACCTCATTACAGCGTTGGTCCAAACATGGACAAAAGAGCTGAATTCCAGAGGTGAGGTGAGAGTGACTGCCCTTGACATCAAGGCAGCATTTGACTGAGTGTGGCACCAAGGAGCCCTAGTAAAATTGAAGTCAATGGGAATCAGGGGGAAAACTCTCCAGTGGCTGGAGTCATACCTAGCACAAAGGAAGATGGTAGTGGTTGTTGGAGGCCAATCATCTCAGCCCCAGGACATTACTGCAGGAGTTCCTCAGGGCAGTGTCCTAGGCCCAACCATCTTCAGCTGCTCCATCAATGACCTTCCCTCCATCATAAGGTCAGAAATGGGGATGTTCGCTGATGACTGCACAATGTTCAGTTCCATTCGCAACCCCTCAAATAATGAAGCAGCCCGAGCCCGCATGCAGCAAGACCTGGACAACATCCAGGCTTGGGCTCATAAGTGGCAAGTAACATTCGCGCCAGATAAGTGCCAGGCAATGACCATCTCCAACAAGAGAGAGTCTAACCACCTCCCCCTGACATTCAACGGCATTACCATCACCGAATCCCCCACCATCAACATCCTGGGGGTCACCATTGACCAGAAACTTAACTGGACCAGCCATATAAATACTGTGGCTATGAGAGCAGGTCAGAGGCTGGGTATTCTGCGGCGAGTGACTCACCTCCTGACTCCCCAAAGCCTTTCCACCATCTACAAGGCACAAGTCAGGAGTGTGATGGAATACTCTCCACTTGCCTGGATGAGTGCAGCTCCAACAACACTCAAGAAGCTCGACACCATCCAAGATAAAGCAGCCCGCTTGATTGGCACCCCATCCACCACACTAAACATTCACTCCCTTCATCACCGGCGCACCGTGGCTGCAGTGTGTACCATCCACAGGATGCACTGCAGCAACTCGCCAAGGCTTCTTCGACAGCACCTCCCAAACCCGCGACCTCTACCACCTAGAAGGACAAGAGCAGCAGGCACATGGGAACAACACCACCTGCACGTTCCCCTCCAAGTCACACACCATCCCGACTTGGAAATATATCGCCGTTCCTTCATTGTCGCTGGGTCAAAATCCTGGAACTCCCTTCCTAACAGCACTGTGGGAGAACCGTCACCACACGGACTGCAGCGGTTCAAGAAGGCGGCTCACCACCACCTTCTCAAGGGCAATTAGGGATGGGCAATAAATGCTGGCCTTGCCAGCAACGCCCACATCCCGTGAACGAATTTTTTAAAAAAATGTACAGGAGCTGACACTGAACTATGCACAAGCTGTATTGTACCAGATGGAAGCGAATCATTCCCTTTTACCCCATGTGTACAGAAGCTGACACTGAGACACACACAAACCATATATTATACAGGAGTGACTCACTCCCTTTTACCCAGTCTGTACTGTACATGTACAGAAGCTGACACTGAGACACACACAAACCATACAGTATTATACAGGAGTGAATCATTCCCTTTTACCCAGTATATGTACTGTACATGTACAGAAGCTGACACTGAGACACATACAAACCGTACAGTATTATACAGGAGTGAATCATTTCCTTTTACCCAGTATATGTACTGTACATGTACAGAAGCTGACACTGAGACACACACAAACCATACAGTATTATACAGGAGTGAATCATTCCCTTTTACCCAGTATATGTACTGTACGTGTACAGAAGCTGACAGTGAGACACATACAAACCGTACAGTATTATACAGGAGTGAATCATTCCCTTGTATCCAGTGTCCTTTACTTCTGTTAATCATACAGAATTTGACATTTCTCAGTCTGGTACAGAAAAGTCAAACACAAAGCCGCCCTCATTTAATGAAAATTTGTCTTTGTGGATATACATTGTGGGTTATATTCATGGCATTATGGTATGTTTCACTGACTTGAACCTAAATAATGTATTTATCTGTCTTTCTTAAGTTTCCTAGACTTTGGAAAATTGCATCCTAAATATATCTTAGCTCTTTCTGCTATGCCTATAATTTTGCCAGTGGCCTAATTTATTACATTTATAAAATGAAATGGAATATTTTACTGGAGACATTTCCATTGGCGGATTACATTGCTGTTATTGTATTCAGTGAATCGGTGCCCCTCGGCCCTGGCGCCAGTCTGTTTACCTAACCGCATAGCTCGGATAGCACTGCAAGGGAAAATAAGATTACACTCGTCTGAAGCAAAATAAATTATTCACACATCAGAAAATCAGCAGTTTCCATTAACCCCCTCTAAAGTTGGCAACCCTGGGTTTCAACAATATGTACCCAGGATGGTATTTATGTGCATTGGTAATGCCAGACGGAGGTATGGCCCTGGCCATGTGCTCCTATTAAGATATTAAAAGGTCAGATACGATGCAGCGCTCAGGCGTGACATGTGAAACAGGGGGAGCACATGTTCCTTTCTCCCTGAAGGGAGGTTAAAGGATGACCTGCTGTTTCTAAACCAATTCCTTTCCCAAATGGATCCCAAAACCAGGGTTGTGGAAGCACAGTTAGTCAGTGAGGCCTTCGCCATTAACTACTCCCTAATATTTGGACTTCTGGCAAAAGAGCCGGCACGGGGTCGATGGGCCGAATGGCCTCCTTCTGTGCTGTAACCATTCTATGATTCTATGATTCTGATATTTAACAAACAAACATAACATTCATTACGTATTTTTCAAGAACACTTGCAACAGAGGGATTATTGTTTTGGGATATGTTGGAGCATGCAATGCTTTGCCATAGGGAATAGTTAAGGTAGTGACCATTGTATCTCTTAAGGGAAAAGCAGATAATTTGAGGAAGGTACAGGACTATGGGACGAAAACAGTACAGTGGGATTAGTTGTGGATTGCTCTAACAAAGAGGCCGCACAGTCACAATAAGCATGGCCTGCTACAAAGCTGTTAACCTCTATGGTTCTGGGTTCTATAGTGCTTTGGTTCTCTGCTTCTAAAGGTTCTGTGGTCTATGGTTCTATAGTTCTATGGCTCTAGATTGTATGGCTCTGTGGTTCTAAGTTCTATGGGCCTAGACTATATTGATTCTATGGCTCTAGATCGTATGGCTCTGTGGTTCTAAGTTCTATGGGCCTAGACTATATTGATTCTATGGCTCTAGATCGTATGGCTCTGTGGTTCCA
This sequence comes from Heptranchias perlo, assembly GCF_035084215.1. Classification (NCBI taxonomy): domain Eukaryota; kingdom Metazoa; phylum Chordata; class Chondrichthyes; order Hexanchiformes; family Hexanchidae; genus Heptranchias; species Heptranchias perlo. The sequence continues at coordinate 59,401,074 of NC_090337.1, forward strand.
AGTTCTATGTTTCTTGGTTCTATGGGCTCGATTTTCGCACCCCCGAGCGGGTGCGTTCGTGGCGGGGGGGGGGGGGCTCCGAAAATCGGGGATTCCCGGGGCGGGTCCGGAGCCCGGCTCCAACCCCAGTGACGCGCTGACATGCGCGCGCAGCCCCCGCATGTGGGACTCCCGCTGGCAATTAAAGCCGGCGGGATGCCACTTAAAGTAATTAACTAGCTACTTCTGGTCGTTTACAGACCTGATTGACCTGATATTTTAGGAGGGGTGGGATTTTCAAGTCAACTGGGACTGTTTCCCGTACTGGGGGAAACACTCCCAGTTGAAATGGACGTGTTGCAGCCATCAGCCTGTGGCAGGTGCAAAGGTCCATTTGACAGGTGGTGGGGGGAGACCCTCACCCATTGCAGGAGGCCACTCTGTCACTTTGGACAAAGTTTGGCCTCCACCACCCTCCTCCTAACAATAAAATTCACCAACTTGCACACTTACCCCGGTGTCCAGACACATTTACCTACCTTGCGGACCCCCTCAGATGTACATCTTCCAGATGGGAGCCGCCGTAGCTGCAGTCATGACCTCCTCAGAGGACGAACAGCATCACCAGCCTCGCCGGCCACGCCGTCCACCTCTGACACGTGGAGCTCCACAACACAGTGCTGTGACACATCCACCTGCACAGCAGGAGGGAGGGCAACTGCAGAGAGAGATGCGTCGCAGAGGGCACTACCCTCGCCACAGGGTCCACAGACCGAGGCTCAGCTTCCTGGACCTCTCTGAGCAGCAGTGCACACGGAGGCTCAGAGTCACTCGACATGTAGTCGTGGACATCTGCAGCCTCCTTCATGCCGAGCTGCTCCCGGCTGGCCCGAGCACCGTCTTCTTACCTGTCGCTGTCAAAGTCACCACTGCCCTCAACAACTTCTCCTCCGCATCCTTCCAGGGTGCCACCGGGGACATCGCCGACGTCTCTCAGTCGTCTGCACAAAAGAGCCCTGCAAATACACCTACACCCACTCTGCAGTGACACAATGGGTGTCATCAGTTGTGGGTCCTCATAGTGATCCTCAGGAAAGGGCATTATTGCACTAACCAGACAAGATTCGCAAAGACATGGCAATAGTGGTGCCAGTATAATATGTGATGTGAGTTGATCAGAAATTCAATATAAGCAAAAACCATGACAAACCCTCAAACACCCTTGTGCATCCCCTTCATGCTCACGACACATTTGCCTTACGCTTCCTACTGCACATATGTGATGCATGCCCTGTGGCTGCAGCACAGATAGTGGCAGGTTGAGTGAGGCTGACCGTGAAAGAGATGCACGAGAGGGTGAGTGTCATGAGATTGTATGAGGATTGGGATGAGCGGTAGTGGCGGGATGAGTACTGGCGAGGTGAGTAAATGCAGGTACGATGAGGATGAGGTTTGAGGGGTGATGTGACAGAGTAGTGTTGGCAGTGCAGAAGGAGATGTGGGGTGGGGGCGGTGACGTGGCAGACGGAGTGTAGGGGAATGAGTAAGTGTACTCACTTCGGCTGACCTACTTAGGTCATTGAAGCGCCTCCTGCACTGTATGCAGGTGCGTGATATGTTGGTGGTGCTGGTGACCTCCTCTGACACCTCGAGCCAGGCCTTCTTGGTGGCAGAGGCAGGCCACTTCCTCCCACCCGCCGGGGAGGAGATCTCTGTCCTCCCCCTCCTCCTCACCCCATCCAATGATACCTGGAGTGAGGCATCATTAAACCTGGGAGCAGCCCTCCTCCTGGGCTGCTCCATGCTGTAATTTTGCCTATTTTCTGTAGCATCAGTCAGTGGAGGACTGCCCCTTTAAATAGAGCTCCTCCAGCTGACAGACTTTGCTGCGCATGCGCAGTCCGCCCACTGCGCAGCTTTCCAGCGGGAAACCTGGAAGCACAGGTAAGTGGCTTCAATCAAGCTGCGATTGTGTGCAGAGCACCCCGATTTCACTGGACGGGTTACCCACCCGCCCAGTCGACCCCCCCCGCTGCCAACCCACCGACCTCCTAATATCGGGCCCTATGTTTCTAGGCTCTATGGGTCTAGGATCTATGAGATAATGAGGTTTAATATTAATGGAAATTACATTTCCTCACTGGTGTATTTATTCAACATGGTACCTTCCTGGTCTATGTGGCTCAGTGTATTTACCCAATGAGGCATCGGGGAAGCAATTTCTTTATCATTTTTACATTTTTTTTACAAGCGGTGAAATCCTGAAAGGATTTGCTCCAATTAATTTTTTCCGCTTCTGTCAAAAAGGCAGTCATTTGTGCTGGACAGTGAGTGTCAGCAGGCTGCACCACCATGTGGGGTATCACAGCCAAACCTCATCCTTTCCTCATCCAACATGCATGTTTATAGACTTTCTAACAGGATCACTGGATAAAGGTCAGGAGAGGGATTTTACCTACTCCCTACACTAAGCGTGTGGAGGCCAATTGTTGTATCCCGATCATTAGCCCTGGTGAGATTAGCTAACTCAGCATAGACCAGTCGCAGAATTTGTGATAGCCCTGGCCTATTTGCTTCAGTACCACCCTAGGCATTGCATTTACCAACTGAGATCTCTTGCGCCCCTCTAATTCTGGCCTCTTGTGCATCCCCGATTTCCTTTGCTCATTGGCAGCCGTTTCTTCAGCTGCCTAGGCCCTAAGCTCTGGAAATCCCTCTGTAAACCTCTCCGCCTCTCTACCTCTCTCTCCTCCTTTAAGTCACACCTTAAAACCTACCTCTCTGACCAAGCTTTTGGTCACCTGCCCTAATATCTCCTTATGTGGCTCGGTGTCAAATTTTGACTGATAATCGCTCCTGTGAAGCACCTTGGGACGTTTTACTACGTTAAAGGCGCTATATAAATGCGAGTTGTTGTTGCTGTTGTTAAGTATTTGAAAGGATTTAATCCTTATGTGCATGAAGTCTTGAAAAAAAGACGCTTGGTCAGGTTGGTAGCATGCAGTGCCCACGTACCAGTGTTGTGAGTTCCCCTTCTCAGCTGTGTCATTGAAATTAGTTGCTGAGCAGGGGAAAGTACTTCTCCTGGCTGGTTACACATCAGCACTGTCGGTGGTCTGAGAGATGGTCACCTGCCCACTCATCTGGCCACTGTTGCATAAAGACATCAAGAAAGAGAAAGGAGAAAAAGCAATTTAAAAATAAATAAGATATTTGTAATTATAATTTATTTATTCGGTAACCAGAGGACACAGATATAAGATTATTGGCAAAAGAGCCAGAGGGGAAATGAGGAGAATTTTTTTTTTAAGTAGCGAGTTGTTATGATCTGCCTGAAAGGGTGGTGGAAGCAGATTCAATAGTAACCTTTCAAAAGGGAATTGGATAATTACTTGAAGGGGGAGAAAATTGCAGGGCTACGCAGAAGGAGCAGGGAAGTGGGAGTAATTGGATAGCTCTTTCAAAGAGCCGGCACGGGCACGATGGACCGAATGGCCTCCTTCTGTGCTGTAAGATTCTATGATTCTATGATATGGAATTGGTTGGTGCCGGCCTGCTGGGGAAGGAGGATGGCGTGGTGTAGATCAGATGAGTTAACTGTGTCTCATTGTGGCTGATACTGGAGCAGCAAAGAGGGAGCATTGGGCAAGTCTGAAATCTTTGATCACCCCACCCTAACAAGCAAGGAAGGTCATTTGAACACAGAGGGTTAGCTTTAGGCAATGAATGGAGAAAGTATGGAAAAAATAAAGAGGAAATGGTTCCAGCAGTTCAGGTAATGTGTTGGGCATATAACCAAGCAGAAAAATCCTTAAACATAACTGTAAATTCAATTGTGGTTACTGAGGATGGCCCAGTGATGATTCATGTAATAGAGATGAGCACTCTGGACAGGGTATCTATCACTGTGGTACTAAACTCATGAAATAATCCTGCTTTTCTTTGACCCATTAGGATGACTTGTACTTTAGAGGTATAAGGCAGTCAGATCTGGACCTCAATAACATGAATCAAGCTGTACTTCTTAGTGAGATATTGATATGGGTCAGAAAAAAAAAGAAAGACTTGCATTTATATAGCGTCTTTCACGACCACTGGACATCCCAAGGCACTTTTTTTGAAGTATGGCCACTGTTGTCATCTAGAAAACATGGCAGCCAATTTGTGCATAGCAAGCTCCCACAAACAGCAATGAGATAATGACCAGATAATCTGTTTTAGTGATGTTGGTTGAGGGATAAATATTTGCCAGGACATCAGGGAGAACTCCCCTGTTCTTCTTCGAAGTAGTACCTTGGGACCTTTTACATCCATCTAAGAGGACAGACGGGACCTCAGTTTATCGTCTCATCCGAAAGACGGCACCTCGGACAGTGTAGTACTCCCTCAGGACTGCACTGAAGTGTCAGCTTAGATTATGTACTTAAGTCTCTGGAGTGGGACTTGAACCTTCAACCTTCTGACTCAGCGTCAAGAGTGCTACCAACTAAGCCAAGGCTGACATAAAGCAAGTTATAGCAGGGCAATGTCCGGCAACAGCCTTTTGACAATGTATTGTTTGAAGTTGTCAACCACATCCCTAGTAAGGATGGTCCATGTTGCAAGTGAATACGAATGGACAAGTTTTTAAAGTAAAGAACTTGCATTTATATAGCACCTTATCATGTCCTCAAAGCTTTACAACCAATGGATTACTTCTAAAGTGTAGTCACTGTTGTTATGTACGCAAACATGGCAGCCCAATTTTGTAAATCAAGGTCCCACAAAAAATAGATAATATGTCTTTGGTGTGTTTGATTGAGGTAAGAATGTTGAGCCAGGACACCAGGAAAACCAACGGAATCTTTTATATCTTTTACCTGATGGGGTTATATGCTTTAGCCTGTAGTGGGGCTTAAATGCACAACCCCTCTGACTCAGAGATGAGAGTGCTACCAACTGAGCCAAGCTGACACTATTATTGTTAAGTATAATAGCCAAAGTATTATTATTCACTGAATGTAGCCGTAAAGAATTTGGACTTAGTGACCTCACTAAGTGTCTTGTCAAAATCTAAATCCCAAGCACCTTCTAAATAGATGCAGAACTTTCAACATCAATAACCTCCATTTATACTGTATCTTTCACAAGTTGTCTGAAGGTGCTTTCCGGGGAGAGGGGGAATGACAGACACTGAGCTGAAGGTAGGGGGAACGTGGTATTTTATCTAAAGATATCTGGGGGGGGACAAGAAAAATTCCACAATAGATGCCCACTTAGACAGTGCGTGTTTGGGAGAGAAGAATAAAGTATTCAGACTCTGAAGTGTAGATGATTTCATTTCATATATAACAGCAATTCTCAAGTTAAGGATGAAAAAAGGTATTGTATGAAAGCAGCGCTGAAAGTGATATGTGAAAGAGTTAGTGTAAGCAAACATCCAAACTGTTCCAGAAGTTCGTGCCAATTTACAAACCCACCCTCCGTGCATCATGCCCATATTTGCAATATGGAGTTCTTGGCTTTGACCAAGCAGACGTATTCCAGCTGCTTCTGATTGAGTGACAAAGCCTCACAAGTTCCAACTCTCTCCATTTTCCATAAAGTGTCAGCAATTCCACTCTTAATAAATCTCCCCTGTGCTTTTCCCTTGCCCTTTGCAAAATGATTTATTATTATTATTTTTAAATTACTGAAACATAATCAGAAATGAACAACAAAGGGAATAATAAAGCTTATTCATTCATGGTGATAACAACGTCTGTACTGTGATTGGCTTCGGTAATGTTGCAATGGGGCGAGGCTGGGAAGTTTCATTGTTGCATCCACCTCTCTTTCCTTTCAGAAACTTTCCACCTGGCGACATTCATAGAATTACATAGAATGTACAGCACAGAAACAGGCCATTCGGCCCAACAGGTCCATGCCGGTGTTTATGTTCCACAGGAGCCTCCTCCCTCCCTTCTTCATCTAACCCTGAGTAACCATGAGAGGAAGTCCAAGAAAAGAGTGAATTTTCATAACTGTTTGCTGTTCTAGGAATCACAGAGAATTAATAAACAAATGGAGCTTCTTCCAACGGCAATCTTCAAAAAATAATCCTCAATCTTTAACATCTGAATAGAGAGCGACTGGATGGTACAATCGGTTAGACACTGTCCTTTCACACTCTGGGACTGGGTGGTACAGTGGGTCAGACACTGTCCTTTCACACTCTGGGACTGGGTGGTACAGTGGGTCAGACACTGTCCTTTCACACTCTGGGACTGGGTGGTACAGTGGGTCAGACACTGTCCTTTCACACTCTGGGACTGGGTGGTACAGTGGGTCAGACACTGTCCTTTCACACTCTGGGACTGGGTGATACAGTGGGTCAGACACTGTCCTTTCACACTCTGGGACTGGGTGGTACAGTGGGTCAGACACTGTCCTTTCACACTCTGGGACTGGGTGGTACAGTGGGTCAGACACTGTCCTTTCACACTCTGGGACTGGGTGGTACAGTGGGTCAGACACTGTCCTTTCACACTCTGGGACTGGGTGGTACAGTGGGTCAGACACTGTCCTTTCACACTCTGGGACTGGGTGGTACAGTGGGTCAGACACTGTCCTTTCACACTCTGGGACTGGGTGGTACAGTGGGTCAGACACTGTCCTTTCACACTCTGGGACTGGGTGATACAGTGGGTCAGCTCTATCCCAGATTTATGGGATTAAAGTCTGCTATCTTTGCTAGATATATGGGTTCATGTGGAATGAGTTTACGGCAGTTTCAGTCCAATAATCTACCTATAGCTCCAATCTGGTGCCCTTGAAAACATTGTTAATCTTCTCAAGAGCACCAGATTGGTGTTATAGGTACATTATTGGGTGGAGCAGAGAGGACATTACTCTATATCTAACCTATACTCTATCTGGCCTGAGAATGCTTGATGGGCTTCACTCTTCAGTTAACCCCTACTGTACCTTAGCTGAGAGTGCTTGATGGCCCAGGGTTGAGGGAGCTTTACTGTACAATGATCCCAAGGTGTACTTGGCCTGAGAATGCTGATGGTGACATTGAATCTAAATAGTAAACATTGTTCCAATCTCCAGAAATAAAGAAACAAGAAATAAAACTTAAGTTTTACTGGGAACATTGCCCAATGTTACCTGAATTAGCTCATTCTCAGCTCATTTAAAGCTTTTGCAGTCCATGCCAAGTGATGACTATGTTCCATAACTCAGTTCTTTTCCCAGGATCTGGATTCCAGCCTCATTTTTCACCTTTTCCCCGCCAGCTACCAGATACTCCTGTGGACCCACACGACAGCTGGCTTCTGTTCGTAGAACACTCCGAGAAGGGGATCAATGACAGGAAGAAGAACAAAGGAAGAGCACGAAAAACACAGGTAATTATCACATGGCGGTGGATGAGGTGGGGTGTTGACATTGTACAGAAACACTTATAATGTATGAGTTAATGTGTGAATAACTTGCTTGAAAGTTGAATGTCTGAAGTTCTGTTGACAATTTAATACGTACTGAACATGGGCCATTAACAACAGAAGGACCAGGTGTCACTGCCGGAGTGGGTGGGGTGGCGGTTGTGTGAGGGAAGGAGGTTTAAATGTTAATCAGTGAAATCTGGTTGCCTGGGAGGATAATATCATCGGGGAATGTATGAGTGGATGCAATTGATTGGGGCAAGCCTAGTGTCCAAAGGAGAAAGGTGATACACCAGACAGGTAGGCCAGACTAATCCAAAAACAAGAACAACTTACACCCCAAGATCTGTGTATCTACACCCCTTGAGTTTGCTTAACTGCACTCCTAGATTTGTGTAACTACATCCCTGGATCTGTGTTTTTACACTCCTAGATTTGTGAATTTGATAGCCTGCACTGATAAAACGCCTTTTGCATTATAAAAAAAGCCCCAAGGTGCTTCACAAATGGAAAATGGGCACCAAGCCATGGATGTGGAAATTAGGAGGGGTGCCCGGGATTCTGGTCAGGAAGATGGATTTTGAGAATGTTTTTAAAGGTGGCGCATGAAGTGGAGAGGCAGTTCAGGGAGGGAGTTCCAGATAGTAGAGTCAATGCAGCTGAAGACTCTGCCCCCAACGGTGGAGCGAAAGGAGGGAAGACACAAGGAAGGCCAAAGCCAGGGGAATGACATGTAGAGCAGGGGGGGACTGAGATACACCTGTCCGGGGTTCCTGATCACTAGATCCTACCTTGTGTTCTGGGAGGGCCCATCGCATTCCTGACCCACGAAGCCCTACCTTAAGGTGTGGGCTGGGCCATTGCATATGCTGGCACGTGAAGTTATCCTCAGTTGTCATGAAGTACCATTTAATGGCAAGAACACGACATTCTCTGCAGGGCTGAATACATTTTTTATTCATCCAGCGACGAACATGAAGGGGAAGCTGAGAATTTAGTCAAGTCCTCAATATTCAGGCACCATTTGTATTACAAGGACTCTCTCTACTTCCTATGCTTAAATCACATTACAGTTACTATTATAACAGACTTTCTCAATCAAACTCAACTGTCACCGAGGCCAAATTGAAAGGCGCTGATCAGCAACCAAGCTTAAGTATTCAAATGAGGTGGAATTGAATTTGGGTGGTAATAAGCTCCAAGGTATATGTAAATTGAGGATTTAAGTGAGATATTAAAAATCCCATATGTTCCCAAAACAAAAGCAAAATACTGCAGATGCTGGAAATCTTAAATAAAAACAGAAAATGCTAGAAACACTCAGCAGGTCAGGCAGCATCTGTGGAGAGAGAAACAGAATTAACGTTTCAGGTCGATGACCCAGTTCTGATGAAAGATGATCGACCTGAAATGTTTTCTCTCCACACCTGCTGCCTGACCTGCTGAGTGTTTCCAGCATTTTCTGCTTTTATTCCATATGTTCCCAACTTGTGCGGTAAAGTCCTTTTGGTCCACAAACACTGTGTTAAGCGGGAGTTACACTTCTCACATATTTAGCAGGTTGTCAGTAACTTTCCTTCAGTGTGTTTCTGGTGACTCGTATACATTAGGTGCGTTAAGAGTATTACACAATCGAGTGACCAGTCTGAAAACAGCCACGTAACTGGTATCAATAGAACACTGTGGGCCAATGCAACTGTGGAGCACACAACCTCTGGGACAATTGGATGGACTGCACTGAGAGCAGAAAGCATGATTTACAGCCAAAGATTTGCAAGGCATAGTTGGAGGGGTTAGGGCACGGAGAAATGCTCTGAATGATAACCAGAGGGTCAAGCAGGCGTGAAAGTCCATCACCATGACCATCAATATGGTATCACATACCCAGGGAAGCTGGAGGGAAGTCCACAAGAAAGTGCCTGACTTGAAGTATAAAGGTGAGAAATGGGGATAATTGATAACTGTGAAAAAACAAAGGCTGCCATCTATGGAGTAAGCCTTTCAAAGTAAGCTGGAAGCTTTCTAACAAGTTTGCTCGAGTACCTTAGTATACTTAATCTGAATTGATCCAGTAACTTGCTGCAATTGCAACACACAGATCAGCAATGGAGATGGTTGAGAGCTAGTACTACATTCCAGAAAGGAAGCACACAGGAAATAGTGCAGAGAAATAAAGATAAAAAGAAAGACTTGCATTTATGTAGCGCCTTTCACAACCTCTGGACTCTCAAAGTGCTTTACAGCCAATAAAGTACTTTTAAAGTGTAGTCAATTTTGTAATGTAGGAAACACAGCATCCAATTTGCGCACAGCAAGGTCCCACAAACAGCAATGTGATAATGACCAGATAATCTGTTTTGGTAATGTTGATTGAAGGGTGAATACCGGGGAGAACTCCCCTGCTCTTCTTCGAAATAGTGCCATGGGATCTTTTTCATCCGCCTGAGAGGGCAGACAGGGCCTCGGTTTAACATCTCATCCGAAAGACAGCACCTCCGACAGTGCAGCACTCCCTCAGTACTTCACTGGAGTATCAGCCTAAATTTTGTGCTCAGAGGCGAGAGTGCTACCGCTGAGCTGTGGAAAAGTGCAGACATACTATAACTGCTCTCACAAGTAGCTGATAATTAAAATGCACTTAGTCAGTTCTTAAATATTACTTCAAATAATCTTAGCAAATTGCTTTACAATAATTTACGCAGAAACCCATAGAGCTTTGCTTCATCCTAGCAAAGGCCCTGAGGTTCCATGGGGCTGCGATGGTTTCCCCCAATAACTTCTGCGGAAGATCGGCGAAAACCCCAGAAAAACGGTGTACATGCTCATTTTCATCTGGCAGTCTCCCACCAAAGTTATGGCAGGAGACCATTTTCAGCCCCACAGAATTTTAGGGATAAAATAGGCCTTCCCCAATGTGGTGGTAAGTCCCATATTGGCCATCAATGTGGGAATAGTATTGCTACTGAGAGCTCGATGGTGCAAAAAGTGGTGCATTGTGACTAAAGGGAGCATTGAATCAATCTAAATCAGTAGTGTTGCTGTAAATGGAGTAAGTGATGAAACAACAGCCCGTTTTCTTGTACTTTCCAGCATGGTCTTCCAGGGCCACCAGGTCCTCCTGGACCGCAGGGCCCACCCGGACCTCCAGGGGCTATTGTCACACAGGAAGTGCTACTGAAAGAATTCAAAGAAATGCTGAAAGGTAAAGTCACATTTGACATTTTAATAATTGAAATTAATGGAACTGTAATAGGCAGTGAGAGAGATAATATTTAACATAAATGAGACTGTATTAGACACTGAGGGAGGCAATACTTAAAATAAAAGGAATTACAATAGACACCGAGGGTGATCATTAAAATTAGCGGGACTGTTATATAAATTGCAGGGAGTGATACATGAAACTGTACTAGAGAATGAGTGGTATAACATTTAAAGTAAATGAGGCTGTCACATAGACTGAAAGAGATAATTAATATTTGTGGGGCTTAAGGGAGATTGAGGAACATAATAGTAGGTCTGCAGTAGAGACTGAGTGAAATAATTAAAATAAATGGGACTGTAATAGATGTTAAAGGAGATAATTAAAATGAATGGGACACTACTCCAATTGTGGCCTAACCAATGTCTTGTACAGATTCATCATCACCTCCTTGATTTTTAAAAATCAATATCCATGTGTAGAAACCCAAAATCCTATTTGCCCTTTCAATGGTTTTTTTACCGACTTTTAAAAATGTGTATCTGTACCCCTAGATCAGTGTATCTGCACCCCTAGATCAGTGTATCTGCACCCCTAGATCAGTGTATTTGTACACCTAGATCAGTGTATCTGCACCCCTAGATCAGTGTATCTGCACCCCTAGACCTGTGTATCTGTACCCCTAGATCAGTGTATCTGTACCCCTAGATCAGTGTATCTGCACCCCTAGATCAGTGTATCTGCACCCCTAGATCAGTGTATCTGCACCCCTAGATCAGAGTATCTGCACCCCTAGACCTGTGTATCTGTACCCCTAGATCAGTGTATCTGCACCCCTAGATCAGTGTATCTGCACCCCTAGATCAGTGTATCTGCACCCCTAGATCAGTGTATCTGTACCCCTAGATCAGTGTATCTGCACCCCTAGATCAGTGTATCTGCACCCCTAGATCAGTGTATCTGCACCCCTAGATCAGTGTATCTGTACCCCTAGATCAGTGTATCTGCACCCCTAGATCAGTGTATCTGCACCCCTAGACCTGTGTATCTGTACCCCTAGATCAGTGTATCTGCACCCCTAGATCAGTGTATCTGTACCCCTAGATCAGTGTATCTGTACCCCTAGATCAGTGTATCTGCACCCCTAGATCAGTGTATCTGCACCCCTAGATCAGTGTATCTGCACCCCTAGATCAGTGTATCTGCACCCCTAGACCTGTGTATCTGTACCCCTAGATCAGTGTATCTGTACCCCTAGATCAGTGTATCTGCACCCCTAGATCAGTGTATCTGCACCCCTAGATCAGTGTATCTGTACCCCTAGATCAGTGTATCTGCACCCCTAGATCAGTGTATCTGCACCCCTAGACCTGTGTATCTGTACCCCTAGATCAGTGTATCTGCACCCCTAGATCAGTTTATCTGCACCCCTAGATCAGTGTATCTGTACCCCTAGATCAGTGTATCTGCACCCCTAGATCAGTGTATCTGCACCCCTAGATCAGTGTATCTGTACCCCTAGATCAGTGTATCTGCACCCCTAGATCAGTGTATCTGCACCCCTAGATCAGTGTATCTGCACCCCTAGATCAGTGTATCTGCACCCCTAGACCTGTGTATCTGTACCCCTAGATCAGTGTATCTGTACCCCTAGATCAGTGTATCTGCACCCCTAGATCAGTGTATCTGCACCCCTAGATCAGTGTATCTGTACCCCTAGATCAGTGTATCTGCACCCCTAGATCAGTGTATCTGTACCCCTAGATCAGTGTATCTGTACCCCTAGATCAGTGTATCTGCATCCCTAGATCAGTGTATCTGCACCCCTAGACCTGTGTATCTGTACCCCTAGATCAGTGTATCTGTACCCCTAGATCAGTGTATCTGTACCCCTAGTTCAGTGTATCTGCACCCCTAGATCAGTGTATCTGCACCCCTAGATCAGTGTATCTGTATCCCTAGACCTGTGTATCTGTACCCCTAGATCTGTGTATCTGTACCCCTTGATCTGTGTATCTACATCCCTAAATTTGTGTATCTACACTCCTAGATCTGTGTATTTGCACCCCTTGATCTGTACATCTGCACCCCTAGATCAGTGTATGTGTATTCCTAGATCTGTATATCTGCAGCCCTTGATTTGTGTAACCGTACCTCTTAATCTTTGTATCCTAACTCTAGATATCTCTATTCCTTCACTCCATTGAGAATTTTAGTGTTTATTTCCATTCTCCTCTTTATCCCAAATGGACTTCACATTTATCAGTTCTAACAAAGATCCACACCTGAAACGTTGGCCGGGTCCTGCTCCGACTTCTTGTGTTCTTTAGATTTGTGGTTGGGATCAGATCAGCCATGATCTTATTGAATGGCGGAGCAGGCTCGAGGGGCCGATTGGCCTACTCCTGCTCCAATTTCTTATGTTCTTATGTTCTTATGTTGCCTTGCCTTACTCTCTGCACAGATGCTGCCTTACTTGCTGAATGTTTCCAGCATTTTCTGTTTTTGTTTCACATTTATCTTTATTGAACTGCATCTGCCGACTCCACGAGCCAATTTATCTTCTACAATCTCTTACATTTTTCCTCAGGACTTGGCATCCCCCAGTTTGGCATTGTCAGCATGTTTTATTATAAGTCCCTCTATGCCCATGGCCAAATCATGTGTATATGTAGAGAGGTTGCAACACAAATCTCCTACACACCCTTTCTGTTGGGTACAGTGCATGTCCCAGGGATATAGAAAATGGAAAAGATAGAAGGAATGCAGAATAACACAACTTAAACTATCATAAGAAAAATCCCGAAGTTATTAAAATTAGTTATGAGTTAACACACTGGATAAATTGTCCATCAATATCCAATTCAAGTGGATTTTTTTCCCTCGCAGAAGTGGTTGAAGAAAGAAATAGGATCACGTTGCAAGAAAAGTGCCAGGAATGTCCAGGAATTCAGGGCAGTCTCACCTTTCCCCCTCTGTTACCCAGGGAGACGGGCCCATATCATAGGCTGGAGGCAGCCTTTCACTGCAAGCTAAAGGATGACCTGGTGATGAACAGAAAATGTCTGAGGGAGCTGCAGAATTTTCATATTGTGAGTGGCTTTTCAACCTACAGGACCAACATACCTGTACCTTCCTATACCAATGTTAGTGATCAGAACGTATATATATACACATATATATATATCATGTCTTATATTAATGGAATAATTGATGAGGGAGAACTGCGCGGTTTGGTTTCCTTAATCCAACCTTACGGGTTTGGGTCGGGAATTCTGCCCACCGCCCTGACACCAGCATGACCCAGACCCCCATTTTCCTGGGTCAGGGGTCACTTAACATGGAGGTCTGGCACCCACCACACAGAGGGGGCCCGGTGCAGCAAGTCCATGAAATCCTGGTGTTGCTGCAGCGGACTCTCCTGCTACAGTATCCGAAGAGGTGGGAGGCCACTTAAAGCGGCTGAAGTGTCCCAAAGAAGAACACAGCTAAAGTTTTTGTAGGCCTCAGCGAGACCGAGGCCTTCAAGGGTAGGTATTTGGGGTTGAAATGGAGGGAGAAGTGCCCAATACCTCTCTCGTTCACCATTTACATAAACGATTTGGACTCGGGAATCAGAAGTACAATAACAAAATTTGCAGACTACACCAAATTGGGGGATACAGTTAACACTACGGAGGATAGGGTACGGTAGCATAGTGGTTATGTTACTGGGCTAGTAATCCTAACTAAAATCCAGAGTCATGAGTTCAAATCCCGCCACGGCAGCTGGCGAATTTAAATTCAATTAATTAAATTCAATTAATTAAATAAAAATCTGGAATTAAAATACTAGTATCAGTAATGATGGCCATGAAACTACCGGATTGTCGTAAAAACCCATCTGGTTCACTAATATCCTTTAGGGAAGGAAGCCTGTCGCCCTTACCCGGTCTGGCCGAAATGTGACTCCAGACCCACAGCAATGTGGTTGATTCTTAATTGCCCTCTGAAATGGCCTAACAAGCCACTCAGTTGTAAAATCTCGCTACGAAAAGTCATAATAAGAATAAAACCGGACGGACCACCCGGCATCGGACCACTAGGCACCGGACACGACAACGGCAAAACACCAAGCCCAGTCGACCCTGCAAGGTCCTCCTTACTAACATCTGGGGACTTGTGCCAAAATTGGGAGAGCTGTCCCACAGACTAGTCAAGCAACAGCCTGACATAGCCATACTCTCAGAATCATATCTTTCAGCCAACGTCCCAGAATCTTTCATCACCATCCCTGGGTATGTCCTGTCCCACCGGCAGGACGGACCCACCAGAGGTGGCGGTACAGTGATATACAGTCAGGAGGGAGTGGCCCTGGGAGTCCTCAACATTGACTCTGGACCCCATGAAATCTCATGGCATCAGGTCAAACATGGGCAAGGAAACCTCCTGCTGATTACCACCTACCGTCCTCCCTCAGCTGATGAATCAGTCCTCCTCCATGTTGAACACCACTTGGAGGAAGCACTGAGGGTAGCAAGGGCACAGAATGTACTCTGGGTGGGGGACTTCAATGTCCATCACCAAGAGTGGCTCGGTAGCACCACTACTGACCGAGCTGGCCGAGTCCTGAAGGACATAGCTGCTAGACTGGGCCTGCGGCAGGTGGTGAGCGAACCAACACGAGGGAAAAACTTTCTTGACCTCGTCCTCACCAATCTACCTGTCGCAAATGCATCTGTCCATGACAGTATTGGTAGGAGTGACCACCGCACAGTCCTCGTGGAGATGAATTCCCGTCTTCGCACTGAGGACACCATCCAACGTGTTGTGTGGCACTACCACCGTGCTAAATGGGATAGATTCAGAACAGATCTAGCAGCTCAAAACTGGGCATCCATGAGGCGCTGTGGGCCATCAGCAGCAGCAGAATTGTATTCCAGCACAATCTGTAACCTCATGGCCCGGCATATTCCTCACTCTACCATTACCAACAAGCCAGGGGATCAACCCTGGTTCAATGAGGAGTGTAGAAGAGCATGCCAGGAGCAGCACCAGGCGTACCTAAAAATGAGGTGCCAACCTGGTGAAGCTACAACTCAGGACTACATGCATGCTAAACAGCGGAAGCAACATGCTATAGACAGAGCTAAGCGATTCCACAACCAACGGATCAGATCAAAGCTCTGCAGTCCTGCCACATCCAGTCGTGAATGGTGGTGGACAATGAAACAACTAACGGGAGGAGGAGGCTCTGCAAACATCCCCATTCTCAATGATGGCGGAGTCCAGCACGTGAGTGCAAAAGACAAGGCTGAAGCGTTTGCAACCATCTTCAGCCAGAAGTGCCGAGTGGATGATCCATCTCAGCCTCCTCCCGATATCCCCACCATCACGGAAGCCAGTCTTCGGCCAATTCGATTCACTCCACGTGATATCAAGAAACGGCTGAGTGCACTGGATACAGCAAAGGCTATGGGCCCTGACAACATCCCAGCTGTAGTGCTGAAGTATTGTGCTCCAGAACTAGCTGCGCCTCTAGCCAAGCTGTTCCAGTACAGCTACAACACTGGCATCCACCCGACAATGTGGAAAATTGCCCAGGTATGTCCTGTCCACAAAAAGCAGGACAAATCCAATCCGGCCAATTACCGCCCCATCAGTCTACTCTCAATCATCAGCAAAGTGATGGAAGGTGTCGTCGACAGTGCTATCAAGCGGCACTTACTCACCAATAACCTGCTCACCGATGCTCAGTTTGGGTTCCGCCAGGACCACTCGGCTCCAGACCTCATTACAGCCTTGGTCCAAACATGGACAAAAGAGCTGAATTCCAGAGGTGAGGTGAGAGTGACTGCCCTTGACATCAAGGCAGCATTTGACCGAGTGTGGCACCAAGGAACCCTAGTAAAATTGAAGTCAATGGGAATCAGGGGGAAAACTCTCCAGTGGCTGGAGTCATACCTAGCACAAAGGAAGATGGTAGTGGTTGTTGGAGGCCAATCATCTCAGCCCCAGGGCATTGCTGCAGGAGTTCCTCAGGGCAGTGTCCTAGGCCCAACCATCTTCAGCTGCTTCATCAATGACCTTCCCTCCATCATAAGGTCAGAAATGGGGATGTTCGCTGATGACTGCACAGTGTTCAGTTCCATTCGCAACCCCTCAGATAATGAAGCAGTCCGAGCCTGCATGCAGCAAGACCTGGACAACATCCAGGCTTGGGCTGATAAGTGGCAAGTAACATTTGCGCCAGATAAGTGCCAGGCAATGACCATCTCCAACAAGAGAGAGTCTAACCACCTCCCCTTGACATTCAACGGCATTACCATCGCCGAATCCCCCACCATCAACATCCTGGGGGTCACCATTGACCAGAAACTTAACTGGACCAGCCATATAAATACTGTGGCTACGAGAGCAGGTCAGAGGCTGGGTATTCTGCGGCGAGTGACTCACCTCCTGACTCCCCAAAGCCTTTCCACCATCTACAAGGCACAAGTCAGGAGTGTGATGGAATACTCTCCACTTGCCTGGATGAGTGCAGCTCCAACAACACTCAAGAAGCTCGACACCATCCAAGATAAAGCAGCCCGCTTGATTGGCACCCCATCCACCACCCTAAACATTCACTCCCTTCACCACCGGCGCACTGTGGCTGCAGTGTGCACCATCCACAGGATGCACTGCAGCAACTCGCCAAGGCTTCGTCAACAGCACCTCCCAAACCCGCGACCTCTACCACCTAGAAGGACAAGGGCAGCAGGCGCATGGGAACAACACCACCTGCACGTTCCCCTCCAAGTCACACACCATCCCGACTTGGAAATATATCGCCGTTCCTTCATTGTCGCTGGGTCAAAATCCTGGAACTCCCTTCCTAACAGCACTGTGGGAGAACCGTCACCACACGGACTGCAGCAGTTCAAGAAGGCGGCTCACCACCACCTTCTCGAGGGCAATTAGGGATGGGCAATAAATGCCGGCCTTGCCAGCGACGCCCACATCCCGTGAACGAATAAAAAAAAAAGAATAAAAAAAAAAGGACTGCAACAAAATACAGGAAGACATTAACAAACTTGCAAAATGGGCATGTAAATGGCAAATGAATTTCAATGCGGATAAGTATGAGGTGGCGCATTTTGGTAGGAAGAATAAGGAGGCCATCTACTCCTTGGAAAATAAGAATCTAAATGGGGTGGAGGAGCAAAGGGATCTGGGGTTACAGATACACAAATCATTAAAAGTAGCAACACAGGTTAACAAGGCCATAAAAAATGCAAACAATGCACTGCAGTTCATTTCTAGACGGATAGAATTAAAAAGCAGAGACTATGCTAAATTTATATAGAACCTTGGTTAGACCACACTTGGGGTACTATAAACAGTTCTGGTCTCCATATTACAAAAAGGATACAGAAGCACTGGAGAAGGTGCAAAAAAGATTTACAATAATGATTCCAGAACTGAGAGCTTATAACCATCGGGAATGACTGAACAGGCTGGCGCTCTTTTCTCTAGAAAAGAGAAGACTGAGGGGTCTTTAAAATTATGAAGGGGTTCGATTGGGAGACAAGAAGATGTTTCCACTTATGGGGGAGACCAGAACTAGGGGCCATAAATAGTCACTAATAAATCCAATAAGGAATTCAGGAGACACGTCTTTGCTCAGAGAGTGGTTAGAATGTGGAACTCGCTACCACAAGGGGTAGTTGAGATGAATAGCATAGTTGCAGTTAAAGGGAAGCTGGATACGTACATGAGGGAGAAAGGAATAGAAGGAGATGTTGACAGGGTGAGATGAAGTAAGGTAGAAGGAGGCTTGTGTGGAACATAAACACTGGTATAGACAAGTTGGGCCGAATGACCTGTTTCTATGCTGTAAATGCTATATAATAACTTTATGTAATACGAGGCCCTCTTCCTCCATCCTGGGAGTTTGAGGATTTCCTGGCTCTATGCCTGGAACCATCACCAAGTGGTAAGAGGGGCAGATAGGAGGGAAAAGGGGCAGAAAGCCGGGCCCCACCTCTTCACCAACATTTGTATGTGACAGATGGCCAATGGTGGTCCCGGTGGGAAATGGGGGAGGGAAGCTAAGGTGTGAAGATGGCAATGGACCTCACTGCCTGATTCACTCTTCTGTTTCTCCTGCTATCCCACCTGATTTAACCTGCACTCCTGGGACCTGCATTTCAATCCAGCCCAAATTGATGAAACAGAGGTCTCTTTCTAATTACTGTAGGAATCCTAAGTGAAACCATGCTGAAATTCCAGTTGGTGATATTAACAAACGCTTAACATGATGGCATGGCATTCCTCAGATTAACAATGGCATGAACCCATTTATTTGAAATGATTTAATGCCTTCATTAAAGTAAATGAGATGCAAGTAGTTAGAGGAATCTGCACAGTATGCACTCTGGGATCTTAATCCTTAAAGAAAGAACTTTCATTTATATAGTGCCTTTCATGAACTCAGGATGTCCCAAAGCACTCTACAGTCAGTGATGGACTTTTTTGAAGAGTAGTCACTGTTGTAACATAGGAAAGGCAGCAGCCAATTTACGCACAGCAAGATCCCACAAACAGCAATGTGATGTCAACCAGGTAATCTGTTTTAGTATTATTGGTTGAGGGACAAATATTGGCCAGGACACCGAGGAGAACTCCCCTCCTCTTCTTTAAAATAGCTCCATGGGGTCTTTTACTTCCACCTGAGAGGACAGATGGGATCTCACTTTCACATCTCACCTGAAAGACGAATGCTTGGTGCAATTGGTTGGAATTGCTCAAGAGAAGCACCAAAAATGAGTACCACCGAGTTATTTAAAAAGTTTGTTTCCTTTCAGCCTGAGAAAGATGGTGTGTTCCTCCGGGGAATCGGCCTGAATCTCACCAGTGGTCAATACATGGCTCCAGTGACAGGATTCTACCAGTTCTCTGCCAACATCCACATTGGTAAGGAGATCAGGAAAGGTTGTGGGGGATTAAGGAAACGGCTGGACGTCTGTAAGGGCTGAGTGAATTTATTAAAGAGATACTGCCTTAGTGATGCACCTCATTCAAATCGCACACAGTTCTGACAAGAACAGTCAAAATGTTTCCATTTTTATCAGATTATGATATATAAAAAGTTTACTTTCCCTTTGAAACTGCTCATCAGCTGAAGCAAATATCGAGCTGGTTCACTGCTATAATAAGAATTATATTTATTTTAACAATGATTTATCATGAGCTCATAATGCAGAAATGACAGTAATGTTAGAGTCTGGCAATGGGAACACAATTCACCCCACAAATTAATGGCACAGTATCAAAGAGGTGATTTCGAGGGATGAATAGAAAATTTGTGCATGTTATGAACAACAGAAAAGTCAGAACTGCTTTCCAGGCAGTAGTTCTATCGCTGTTTGGTGCTGTAACACTCCCTGAGCTTGGTGTGTGTGATGAAATTTCTTGCTCTCTCACTCTCTCTCTCTTGGTTTTGTATGTATTTAATTATGTATCTCCCTCTATCTTTTGGATGGTAAGTGTATGACGATGTGTCTCTCTTATTCTCTTGGTTTGGAGTGTTTAATGCTGTAACACTCTCTTGATTTGCTGTATGTTTGATGCTCTGACACTCTCTGGGGTAGATCTTGACTTTGTGTGAGTGTAAAACGGGTGATAGCGAGTCGGCAGCTCGTTTTACATCTCTCCCAATTTTTATCTCCCAAGTAGAGATGTAAAATGGCATGCTGATTTCTATCATACGTTTTACACGATCACACAAAGTCAAAATGTACCCCTTTCAGTTTGGTGTGTGTTTAATGCTCTAACACTCGGTTTGATGTGAGTTTAATGCTCCAACACTCGGTTTGATGTGTGTTTAATGCTCTAACACATGGCTTGATGTGTGTTTGATGCTCTAACACTCGCTTTGGTGTGTGTTTAATGCTCCAACACTTGCTTTGGTGTGTGTTTAATGCTCTAACACTCGCTTTGGTGTGTGTTTAATGCTCTAACACTCGGTTTGATGTGTGTTTAATGCTCTAACACATGGTTTGATGTGTGTTTAATGCTCCAACACTCGCTTTGGTGTGTGTTTAATGCTCTAACACTCGGTTTGATGTGTGTTTAATGCTCTAACACTCGGTTTGATGTGTGTTTAATGCTCTAACACTCGGTTTGATGTGTGTTTAATGCTCTAACACATGGTTTGATGTGTGTTTAATGCTCTAACACTCGGTTTGATGTGTGTTTAATGCTCTAACACATGGTTTGATGTGTGTTTAATGCTCTAACACATGGTTTGATGTGTGTTTAATGCTCTAACACATGGTTTGATGTGTGTTTAATGCTCTAACACTCGGTTTGATGTGTGTTTAATGCTCTAACACTCGGTTTGATGTGTGTTTAATGCTCTAACACATGGTTTGATGTGTGTTTAATGCTCTAACACTCGGTTTGATGTGTGTTTAATGCTCTAACACTCGGTTTGATGTGTGTTTAATGCTCTAACACTCGGTTTGATGTGTGTTTAATGCTCTAACACATGGTTTGATGTGTGTTTAATGCTCTAACACTCGGTTTGATGTGTGTTTAATGCTCTAACACTCGGTTTGATGTGTGTTTAATGCTCTAACACATGGTTTGATGTGTGTTTGATGCTCTAACACTTGGTTTGATGTGTGTTTGATGCTCTAACACTCGGTTTGATGTGTGTTTGATGCTCTAACACTCGGTTTGATGTGTGTTTGATGCTCTAACACTCGGTTTGATGTGTGTTTAATGCTCTAACACTCGGTTTGATGTATGTTTAATGCTCTAACACATGGTTTGATGTGTGTTTAATGCTCTAACACATGGTTTGATGTGTGTTTAATGCTCTAACACATGGTTTGATGTGTGTTTAATGCTCTAACACATGGTTTGATGTGTGTTTGATGCTCTAACACTCGGTTTGATGTGTGTTTAATGCTCTAACACTCGGTTTGATGTGTGTTTAATGCTCTAACACATGGTTTGATGTGTGTTTAATGCTCTAACACTCGGTTTGATGTGTGTTTAATGCTCTAACACATGGTTTGATGTGTGTTTAATGCTCTAACACATGGTTTGATGTGTGTTTAATGCTCTAACACATGGTTTGATGTGTGTTTAATGCTCTAACACTCGGTTTGATGTGTGTTTAATGCTCTAACACTCGGTTTGATGTGTGTTTAATGCTCTAACACATGGTTTGATGTGTGTTTAATGCTCTAACACTCGGTTTGATGTGTGTTTAATGCTCTAACACTCGGTTTGATGTGTGTTTAATGGTCTAACACTCGGTTTGATGTGTGTTTAATGCTCTAACACATGGTTTGATGTGTGTTTAATGCTCTAACACTCGGTTTGATGTGTGTTTAATGCTCTAACACTCGGTTTGATGTGTGTTTAATGCTCTAACACATGATTTGATGTGTGTTTAATGCTCTAACACTTGGTTTGATGTGTGTTTGATGCTCTAACACTCGGTTTGATGTGTGTTTGATGCTCTAACACTCGGTTTGATGTGTGTTTAATGCTCTAACACTCGGTTTGATGTGTGTTTAATGCTCTAACACTCGGTTTGATGTATGTTTAATGCTCTAACACATGGTTTGATGTGTGTTTAATGCTCCAACACTCGCTTTGGTGTGTGTTTAATGCTCGAACACTCGGTTTGATGTGTGTTTAATGCTCTAACACTCGGTTTGATGTGTGTTTAATGCTCTAACACATGGTTTGATGTGTGTTTAATGCTCTAACACTCGGTTTGATGTGTGTTTAATGCTCTAACACTCGGTTTGATGTGTGTTTAATGCTCTAACACTCGGTTTGATGTGTGTTTAATGCTCTAACACATGGTTTGATGTGTGTTTAATGCTCTAACACTCGGTTTGATGTGTGTTTAATGCTCTAACACTCGGTTTGATGTGTGTTTAATGCTCTAACACATGGTTTGATGTGTGTTTGATGCTCTAACACTTGGTTTGATGTGTGTTTGATGCTCTAACACTCGGTTTGATGTGTGTTTGATGCTCTAACACTCGGTTTGATGTGTGTTTAATGCTCTAACACTCGGTTTGATGTGTGTTTAATGCTCTAACACTCGGTTTGATGTGTGTTTAATGCTCTAACACATGGTTTGATGTGTGTTTAATGCTCTAACACATGGTTTGATGTGTGTTTAATGCTCTAACACATGGTTTGATGTGTGTTTAATGCTCTAACACATGGTTTGATGTGTGTTTGATGCTCTAACACTCGGTTTGATGTGTGTTTAATGCTCTAACACTCGGTTTGATGTGTGTTTAATGCTCTAACACATGGTTTGATGTGTGTTTAATGCTCTAACACTCGGTTTGATGTGTGTTTAATGCTCTAACACTCGGTTTGATGTGTGTTTAATGCTCTAACACTCGGTTTGATGTGTGTTTAATGCTCTAACACATGGTTTGATGTGTGTTTAATGCTCTAACACATGGTTTGATGTGTGTTTAATGCTCTAACACATGGTTTGATGTGTGTTTAATGCTCTAACACTCGGTTTGATGTGTGTTTAATGCTCTAACACTCGGTTTGATGTGTGTTTAATGCTCTAACACATGGTTTGATGTGTGTTTAATGCTCTAACACTCGGTTTGATGTGTGTTTAATGCTCTAACACTCGGTTTGATGTGTGTTTAATGCTCTAACACTCGGTTTGATGTGTGTTTAATGCTCTAACACATGGTTTGATGTGTGTTTAATGCTCTAACACTCGGTTTGATGTGTGTTTAATGCTCTAACACTCGGTTTGATGTGTGTTTAATGCTCTAACACATGGTTTGATGTGTGTTTGATGCTCTAACACTTGGTTTGATGTGTGTTTGATGCTCTAACACTCGGTTTGATGTGTGTTTGATGCTCTAACACTCGGTTTGATGTGTGTTTGATGCTCTAACACTCGGTTTGATGTGTGTTTAATGCTCTAACACTCGGTTTGATGTATGTTTAATGCTCTAACACATGGTTTGATGTGTGTTTAATGCTCTAACACATGGTTTGATGTGTGTTTAATGCTCTAACACATGGTTTGATGTGTGTTTGATGCTCTAACACTCGGTTTGATGTGTGTTTAATGCTCTAACACTCGGTTTGATGTGTGTTTAATGCTCTAACACATGGTTTGATGTGTGTTTAATGCTCTAACACTCGGTTTGATGTGTGTTTAATGCTCTAACACATGGTTTGATGTGTGTTTAATGCTCTAACACATGGTTTGATGTGTGTTTAATGCTCTAACACATGGTTTGATGTGTGTTTAATGCTCTAACACTCGGTTTGATGTGTGTTTAATGCTCTAACACTCGGTTTGATGTGTGTTTAATGCTCTAACACATGGTTTGATGTGTGTTTAATGCTCTAACACTCGGTTTGATGTGTGTTTAATGCTCTAACACTCGGTTTGATGTGTGTTTAATGGTCTAACACTCGGTTTGATGTGTGTTTAATGCTCTAACACATGGTTTGATGTGTGTTTAATGCTCTAACACTCGGTTTGATGTGTGTTTAATGCTCTAACACTCGGTTTGATGTGTGTTTAATGCTCTAACACATGATTTGATGTGTGTTTAATGCTCTAACACTTGGTTTGATGTGTGTTTGATGCTCTAACACTCGGTTTGATGTGTGTTTGATGCTCTAACACTCGGTTTGATGTGTGTTTAATGCTCTAACACTCGGTTTGATGTGTGTTTAATGCTCTAACACTCGGTTTGATGTATGTTTAATGCTCTAACACATGGTTTGATGTGTGTTTAATGCTCCAACACTCGCTTTGGTGTGTGTTTAATGCTCGAACACTCGGTTTGATGTGTGTTTAATGCTCTAACACTCGGTTTGATGTGTGTTTAATGCTCTAACACATGGTTTGATGTGTGTTTAATGCTCTAACACTCGGTTTGATGTGTGTTTAATGCTCTAACACTCGGTTTGATGTGTGTTTAATGCTCTAACACTCGGTTTGATGTGTGTTTAATGCTCTAACACATGGTTTGATGTGTGTTTAATGCTCTAACACTCGGTTTGATGTGTGTTTAATGCTCTAACACTCGGTTTGATGTGTGTTTAATGCTCTAACACATGGTTTGATGTGTGTTTGATGCTCTAACACTTGGTTTGATGTGTGTTTGATGCTCTAACACTCGGTTTGATGTGTGTTTGATGCTCTAACACTCGGTTTGATGTGTGTTTAATGCTCTAACACTCGGTTTGATGTGTGTTTAATGCTCTAACACTCGGTTTGATGTGTGTTTAATGCTCTAACACATGGTTTGATGTGTGTTTAATGCTCTAACACATGGTTTGATGTGTGTTTAATGCTCTAACACATGGTTTGATGTGTGTTTAATGCTCTAACACATGGTTTGATGTGTGTTTGATGCTCTAACACTCGGTTTGATGTGTGTTTAATGCTCTAACACTCGGTTTGATGTGTGTTTAATGCTCTAACACATGGTTTGATGTGTGTTTAATGCTCTAACACTCGGTTTGATGTGTGTTTAATGCTCTAACACTCGGTTTGATGTGTGTTTAATGCTCTAACACTCGGTTTGATGTGTGTTTAATGCTCTAACACATGGTTTGATGTGTGTTTAATGCTCTAACACTCGGTTTGATGTGTGTTTAATGCTCTAACACTCGGTTTGATGTGTGTTTAATGCTCTAACACATGATTTGATGTGTGTTTAATGCTCTAACACTTGGTTTGATGTGTGTTTGATGCTCTAACACTCGGTTTGATGTGTGTTTGATGCTCTAACACTCGGTTTGATGTGTGTTTAATGCTCTAACACTCGGTTTGATGTGTGTTTAATGCTCTAACACTCGGTTTGATGTATGTTTAATGCTCTAACACATGGTTTGATGTGTGTTTAATGCTCCAACACTCGCTTTGGTGTGTGTTTAATGCTCGAACACTCGGTTTGATGTGTGTTTAATGCTCTAACACTCGGTTTGATGTGTGTTTAATGCTCTAACACATGGTTTGATGTGTGTTTAATGCTCTAACACTCGGTTTGATGTGTGTTTAATGCTCTAACACTCGGTTTGATGTGTGTTTAATGCTCTAACACTCGGTTTGATGTGTGTTTAATGCTCTAACACATGGTTTGATGTGTGTTTAATGCTCTAACACTCGGTTTGATGTGTGTTTAATGCTCTAACACTCGGTTTGATGTGTGTTTAATGCTCTAACACATGGTTTGATGTGTGTTTGATGCTCTAACACTTGGTTTGATGTGTGTTTGATGCTCTAACACTCGGTTTGATGTGTGTTTGATGCTCTAACACTCGGTTTGATGTGTGTTTAATGCTCTAACACTCGGTTTGATGTGTGTTTAATGCTCTAACACTCGGTTTGATGTATGTTTAATGCTCTAACACATGGTTTGATGTGTGTTTAATGCTCTAACACATGGTTTGATGTGTGTTTAATGCTCTAACACATGGTTTGATGTGTGTTTAATGCTCTAACACATGGTTTGATGTGTGTTTGATGCTCTAACACTCGGTTTGATGTGTGTTTAATGCTCTAACACTCGGTTTGATGTGTGTTTAATGCTCTAACACATGGTTTGATGTGTGTTTAATGCTCTAACACTCGGTTTGATGTGTGTTTAATGCTCTAACACATGGTTTGATGTGTGTTTAATGCTCTAACACATGGTTTGATGTGTGTTTAATGCTCTAACACATGGTTTGATGTGTGTTTAATGCTCTAACACTCGGTTTGATGTGTGTTTAATGCTCTAACACTCGGTTTGATGTGTGTTTAATGCTCTAACACTCGGTTTGATGTGTGTTTAATGCTCTAACACATGGTTTGATGTGTGTTTAATGCTCTAACACTCGGTTTGATGTGTGTTTAATGCTCTAACACTCGGTTTGATGTGTGTTTAATGCTCTAACACTCGGTTTGATGTGTGTTTAATGCTCTAACACATGGTTTGATGTGTGTTTAATGCTCTAACACTTGGTTTGATGTGTGTTTGATGCTCTAACACTCGGTTTGATGTGTGTTTGATGCTCTAACACTCGGTTTGATGTGTGTTTAATGCTCTAACACTCGGTTTGATGTGTGTTTAATGCTCTAACACTCGGTTTGATGTATGTTTAATGCTCTAACACATGGTTTGATGTGTGTTTAATGCTCTAACACATGGTTTGATGTGTGTTTAATGCTCTAACACATGGTTTGATGTGTGTTTAATGCTCTAACACATGGTTTGATGTGTGTTTGATGCTCTAACACTCGGTTTGATGTGTGTTTGATGCTCTAACACTCGGTTTGATGTGTGTTTAATGCTCTAACACTCGGTTTGATGTGTGTTTAATGCTCTAACACTCGGTTTGATGTATGTTTAATGCTCTAACACATGGTTTGATGTGTGTTTAATGCTCTAACACATGGTTTGATGTGTGTTTAATGCTCTAACACTCGGTTTGATGTGTGTTTAATGCTCTAACACATGGTTTGATGTGTGTTTAATGCTCTAACACATGGTTTGATGTGTGTTTGATGCTCTAACACTCGGTTTGATGTGTGTTTAATGCTCTAACACTCGGTTTGATGTGTGTTTAATGCTCTAACACATGGTTTGATGTGTGTTTAATGCTCTAACACTCGGTTTGATGTGTGTTTAATGCTCTAACACATGGTTTGATGTGTGTTTAATGCTCTAACACATGGTTTGATGTGTGTTTAATGCTCTAACACATGGTTTGATGTGTGTTTAATGCTCTAACACTCGGTTTGATGTGTGTTTAATGCTCTAACACTCGGTTTGATGTGTGTTTAATGCTCTAACACTCGGTTTGATGTGTGTTTAATGCTCTAACACATGGTTTGATGTGTGTTTAATGCTCTAACACTCGGTTTGATGTGTGTTTAATGCTCTAACACTCGGTTTGATGTGTGTTTAATGCTCTAACACTCGGTTTGATGTGTGTTTAATGCTCTAACACATGGTTTGATGTGTGTTTAATGCTCTAACACTTGGTTTGATGTGTGTTTGATGCTCTAACACTCGGTTTGATGTGTGTTTGATGCTCTAACACTCGGTTTGATGTGTGTTTAATGCTCTAACACTCGGTTTGATGTGTGTTTAATGCTCTAACACTCGGTTTGATGTATGTTTAATGCTCTAACACATGGTTTGATGTGTGTTTAATGCTCTAACACATGGTTTGATGTGTGTTTAATGCTCTAACACATGGTTTGATGTGTGTTTAATGCTCTAACACATGGTTTGATGTGTGTTTGATGCTCTAACACTCGGTTTGATGTGTGTTTGATGCTCTAACACTCGGTTTGATGTGTGTTTAATGCTCTAACACTCGGTTTGATGTGTGTTTAATGCTCTAACACTCGGTTTGATGTATGTTTAATGCTCTAACACATGGTTTGATGTGTGTTTAATGCTCTAACACATGGTTTGATGTGTGTTTAATGCTCTAACACATGGTTTGATGTGTGTTTAATGCTCTAACACTCGGTTTGATGTGTGTTTAATGCTCTAACACATGGTTTGATGTGTGTTTGATGCTCTAACACTCGGTTCGATGTGTGTTTGATGCACTCAAAGGGTTGTGAATCTTTGGAATTCTCTACCCCTGAGGGCTGTGGATGCTCAGTCATTGAATATATTCAAGACTGAGTTTGATGGATATTTGGAGTCTAAAGGAATCAGGGGATATGGGGATTGGGCAGGAAAGTGGAGTTGAGGTAGAAGATCAGCGATGATCTTATTGAATGACGGAGCAGGCTTGAGGGGCAGTATGGCCTACTCCTGCTCCTAATTCTTATGTTCTTATGTTCTTAAACCTGTCAGGAGAATCTTAAGCCATCCAGGTAAATGTTATAGGAAAATATAATACATTGATGGAAGATTCATCAAGAAATGTCTTCTCTCAAAGAATTATACAGCACAGAAGGAGGCTATTCGACCCATCATGCCTGTGCCAGCTCTTTGAAAGAGCTACCAATTAATCCCACTCTCCTGCACTTTCCCCATAACCCTGCAAAATTCCCTTTTCAAGTGTATTTATCCAATTCCCTTTTGAAAGTTACTATTGAATCTACTTCCACCACCCTTTCAGGCAGTGCATTCCAGATCATAACAACTCACTGCATAAAAGAAATTCTCCTCATCTCCCATCTGGGTCTTTTGCCAATTAGCTTAAATCTGTGTCCTCTGGTTACGGACCTTCCTGCCAATGGAAGCAGAGAACGCCACCAACTGAACCAAACTGACAAACAGTAGAACCTTTCTAAATATTGTTGAATTATGAGGATATTAAAAGTAAAGCATGTTGCAATCTCGAGGTTTGATTGCACAGGGTGGCAAGTGAGTGATCCTCACAAGGAGGATTACCAGCTGCAGGTAGCTGAGATCAAACAAAACCAAAGGGAAATGACGTTTGCCATTACAGCGCAGAGTCTCTAGGTGTTCATGAAAACCAAGATGTGGTAGCTCCTCTGCACTCCTATCTGTATTCATCCAGGGGGCGGAAGAACTGCCCGTTCTAGTGTTAACTTGATCGTTGCTCAGTTGAAGTGAAATGGGGGCCTCTGGGTTCAGGTGAAGGAGCTGGCTGACCTGATTGTGACATGCCCTGAAAGAAGTGCAGATGTATCGTAGAATACAGAATACAGTCGCCTTGAAATCTTGCTGCAGATCTCACAGGGGGCTTTTGAGGACAAACAGTCCCCATACTGCAGACAGTGTCTGTGTATATCGCCTCACCTCCCTCTACACACAAAGGAAAATAGAAAATCTTATCCGAAACAGCGGCTGTTTAAGCATCCCCATGTCTTGACCTAGCTACAATTCAAATGAAATGGTACATTCTCGACAATTTTATGATTGCTATTTGCACCTCAGCTTCTTTACAGCGAGGCTGACTACTGATGATTAAAAGCCAAGACTAGGCATGACGCATTCTCTCTCCTGAAATAGAGGGGTCCTTCAATGCTCTTCACAGAACACCATTCCTTTTCACCATGGACCTGGCTGGCGATTATCACCAAGAGAACTAGCATAAAACTGCATTTGCCACACCATTTGGCTTATTCGGGTACATCTTGATGCTATTGTTTTGTGGAATAAATCTGCAACCTCCTAATGTCACTGTGCTGACTGATTATGGGCCCTTCTGCTACCTCCAGGCAGCAATGATAGGACCTGTTTCGAAAAGGTGGGCGGTTATTATTGATTTTGATGCTTAGTACCAGACAGATGCTGCAATGCTGCAGTGCACACTTTCTCCTAGCAATCTCTTGAAAGACTGAGGTTACAGATAGTGATGAAGATTGCAGGTTGTGTGATGAGCTACACGTCTTGCACCAGAGCTTTTGGAACCTGGTGATCTTTACTTCACTGCCTGAGGAAGAGAATTGAGCTGAATTTGGGCAGAATCTAATTCTGCCAAGCTGCTTGAAAAAGGCTGATCCCACAATTGGCACATTTTGCAAATGCTGAGACAAGAAGGATAATCTGTCTTGAAGGGAATGGAGTGACTTGTTCCCGCCTTCCCCCCCACCCTTCAACAGCTCATTCACTGTAGAGATACTTGAATTTTGTGCAGTAAGTTGGTGGACGGCTGTACAGAGTAGCCCAGCTCTTGTTACCCATATGCTTGTTGGAGCAGGTATTTGAGAGTTCACATGATCACATGGGTGAATAGGGCCTTGAACACACTCTGAGTCCTCTGAGAAGTAGTTGGGGATAATTTTAACCTTCGAAAATGGCGTAACATGGGCGCCCGTTATGCACTCTGAGAGGAAAATTGGGCGGTGGGCTGTACAATGGCCGGCCGATCTGATATCACCCGTTTTATGTCATTGCCGAAATTTAAAGTTATCCCTGGTGTTTTTGACCTGGGACGTGTAAGGATTGAAAAGAATAGTTTCAGAAGTGCCAAAGGTGCATTATGTTGCCCCAGCCAAAGATCTGGGTGCCGATGGCAAATCACGTGACCTCCAGGCCCCTGGTGGTGGTAACCATTGTTTTACAATCCACGAACCCGCTATGACAAAAATGGAACATTTTTGTGTAAGATTTACATGCTCTATCTCTCTTGACCTGTCTGCAGCCTTTGACATGGTTGACCACACCATTTTCCTCCAACACCGCTCCTCCATTGTCCAGCTGGGGTGGGACTGCCCTCGCCTGGTTCCATTCCTATCCAGTCGTAGCCAGGGAATCTCCTGCATTGGATTCTCTTCCCACCCTCGCACCGTTACCTCAGGAGTCCCCCAACGATCTATTCTTGGCCCCCTCCTATTTCTCATCTACACACTGCCCCTTGGCGAGATCATCCGAAGACGCAACGTCAGTTTCCACATGTATGTTGACGACACCCAACTCTACCTCGCCACCACCTCCCTCGACCCCTCCACTGCCTCGGTGTTGTCACACTGTTTGTCCAACATTCAGCTTCACTAGGCCATCAGGTCTATAATTGAAGAATCTGGTCATTGAAATACCAAACCCAGTCCACAGCAAGTAGCTGTTTCACAGCACCTTCAGGTAAACGGGCACCATGGCAGGGGAGGTTTATTGGCTGGAGATCGGCAGAACCTCATGGTAAATGAGGGCTGGGATCTTTAGGATGAATTCATAGATCCTTCATGGCCAGTGCAGGGCCTCACTTGAGGGGAGCAAAGTTTAGAAATAGGGCTACAAACACTCCAGTGCTGATTCTCTGACCCACACGTCTTTCAAGCATGGAATTACACAGAATTTACAGCACAGAAACAGGCCATTCGGCCCAACTGATCTATGCCGGTATTTATGCTCCACACAAACCTCCTCCCAACTTACTTCATCTCACCCTATCAGCATATTCTTCTATTCCTTTCTCCCAGCAAGGCTTTCTGCTGGGAGAAAGGAATTTACCCTTTGGTGTCCCTGCAGCAAGCAAGACCACAGTGGCCCCAGCAGCAGACTGAAAGGTTATAAGGCTCACTTCATTCCAGTACAGATCCTTGTCCTGCTGTGGGTGGCACTGTACTGGAAGCCCCTGATCAGAGTCGGAAATCTCCATGCTTTCCTTGGTAATAAGGCCTTTTATCTTTTTTTCAGAACACAGAGAACAGCAGAGAAGAAGGCACAGCAGACCGAACGACAACATCCGAATCCTCATCTGCATCGAATCTCTCTGTCAGCACAATGTGTAAGTGATGATAATCCGCTGTTGCCATGGAACCATCAAACACAAACCTGTAGCAGAACAACAAGCAAATCCAACCAGATCTAGATCTCAGATTCTGACAGGAATCTACTGGCACGGCTGTGAAGGGATTTAACAAGTCTGTTCCATGAATTCTTCACAGTGCCAATGGACAGGGGACAGAAATGGGATTGAGGGAGATGGGGAGATGGGGAGATGGGGAGATGGGGAGATGGATCCCTGGAAAGGGAGGGTCTTGTTAGCCTAATTAGTTTCTTCCTTTCTTATAAATTCTTATGTTTTGTTCATTTCTGACTCCGATGCCCAGGAGAATTGGACTCAAGAGGGGTGACATTGGTCTTGGGTGCAGCTCCAAAACAGGCGATAGCGAATCAGCGCCCAGTTATACACCCGCCCGATTTACCCCCCGTCCAATTTAACCCCCGCCCGATTTACACCCCCGTCCGATTTACACCCCCGTCCGATTTACAACAGCCTGATTTACACCCGTCCGATTTACCCCCCGCCCGATTTACAACAGCCTGATTTACACCCGCCCGATTTACACCCCGCCCGATTTACCCCCACCCGATTTACCCCCCGTCCGATTTACACCCGCCCAATTTACCCCCCGTCCGATTTACCCCCGCCCAATTTACCCCCGCCCAATTTACCCCCCGCCCGATTTACCCCCCGTCCGATTTACAACAGCCCGATTTACACCCGTCCGATTTACACCCCGTCCGATTTACAACCCGCCCGATTTACACCCGTCCCGATTTACAACCCGCCCGATTTACAACCCGCCCGATTTACAACCCACCCGATTTACACCCGTCCCGATTTACACCCGTCCCGATTTACACCCGTCCCGATTTACACCCCGCTCGATTTACATCCGTCCCGATTTACAACAGCCTGATTTACACCCGTCCCGATTTACACCCCGCCGATTTACAACCCGTCCGATTTACAACCTGCCCGATTTACACTCCGTCCGATTTACACCCGTCCCATTTTACACCCCGTCCGATTTACACCCGTCCCGATTTACACCCGTCCCATTTTACACCCTGCTCGATTTACACCCGTCAGATTTACAACAGCCTGATTTACACCCGTCCCGATTTACAACAGCCTGATTTACACCCGTCCGATTTACACCCGTCCCGATTTACACCCGTCCCGATTTACAACCCATCCGATTTACAACAGCCCGATTTACAACAGCCCGATTTACAACAGCCCGATTTACACCCGTCCGATTTACAACAGCCCGATTTACACCCGTCCGATTTACACCCTGCCCGATTTACAACCCGCCCGATTTACACCCCGTCCGATTTACACCCCGTCCGATTTACACCCGTCCCGTTTTACACCCCGTCCGATTTACACCCCGTCCCGATTTACACCCGTCCCGTTTTACACCCGTACCGTTTTACACCCTGCTCGATTTAAACCCGTCAGATTTACAACAGCCTGATTTACAACAACCCGATTTACAACAACCCGATTTACACCCCGCCCAATTTATACCCGTCCCGTTTTATACCCCGCTCGATTTACACCTGTCCGATTTACACCCGTCCCGTTTTACACCCTGCTCGATTTACACCCGTCCGATTTACACCCCGCCCGATTTACAACAGCCCGATTTACACCCGTCCGATTTACAACAGCCCGATTTACACCCCGGCCGATTTACACCCCGCCCGATTTACACCCCGCCCAATTTACAACCCGTCCCGTTTTATACCCGTCCCGTTTTATACCCGTCCGATTTACACCCCGCCCGATTTACAACAGCCCGATTTACACCCGTCCAATTTACAACAGCCCGATTTACAACCCGCCCGATTTACCCCCCGTCCGATTTACACCCCGCCCGATTTACACCACGCCCGAATTACACCACGCCCGAATTACACCCCGTCCTGTTTACACCCCGTCCTGTTTACACCCCGTCCCGTTTACACCCCGTCCCGTTTACACCCCGTCCCGTTTTACACCCCATCCCATTTTACCCCCGCCCGATTTACACCCCGCCCAATTTACACCCCGCCCGATTTACACCCGTCCGATTTCCAACAGCCCGATTTACACCCGTCCCGATTTACACCCGTCCGATTTACACCCGTCCCGTTTTACACCCCGCTCGATTTACACCCGTCAGATTTACAACAGCCTGATTTACACCCGTCCCGATTTACACCCCGCCCGATTTACAACCCGTCCGATTTACACTCCGTCCGATTTACACCCGTCCCGTTTTACACCCCGTCCGATTTACACCCCGTCCGATTTACACCCCGTCCGATTTACACCCCGTCCGATTTACACCCCGTCCCGTTTTACACCCGTCCCGTTTTACACCCTGCTCGATTTACACCCGTCAGATTTACAACAGCCTGATTTACACCCGTCCCGATTTACAACAGCCTGATTTACACCCCGCCCGATTTACAACCCATCCGATTTACAACAGCCTGATTTACACCCGTCCGATTTACAACAGCCCGATTTACACCCGTCCGATTTACAACAGCCCGATTTACACCCATCCGATTTACACCCTGCCCGATTTACACCCCGCCCGATTTACAACCCGCCCGATTTACACCCCGTCCGATTTACACCCCGTCCGATTTACACCCCGTCCGATTTACACCCCGTCCCGATTTACACCCGTCCCGATTTACACCCGTCCCGATTTACACCCGTCCCGTTTTACACCCTGCTCGATTTAAACCCGTCAGATTTACAACAGCCTGATTTACAACAACCCGATTTACACCCCGCCCAATTTACACCCGTCCCGTTTTATACCCCGCTCGATTTACACCTGTCCGATTTACACCCTGCTTGATTTACACCCGTCCGATTTACACCCGTCCGATTTACACCCGTCCCGTTTTACACCCGTCCCGTTTTACACCCGTCCCGTTTTACACCCGTCCCGTTTTACACCCTGCTCGATTTAAACCCGTCAGATTTACAACAGCCTGATTTACAACAGCCCGATTTACCCCCCGTCCGATTTACACCACGCCCGATTTACACCACGCCCGATTTACACCCCGCCCCGTTTACACCCCGCCCCGTTTACACCCCGCCCCGTTTACACCCCGCCCCGTTTACACCCCGCCCCGTTTACACCCCGCCCCGTTTTACACCCCGTCCCATTTTACCCCCGCCCAATTTACACCCCGCCCAATTTACACCCGTCCGATTTCCAACAGCCCGATTTACACCCGTCCCGATTTACACCCCCTCCGATTTACACCCGCGTGATTTACACCCGTCCCATTTCACACCCCGTCCGATTTACAACAGCCTGATTTACACCCGTCCGATTTACCCCCCGCCCGATTTACAACAGCCTGATTTACACCCGCCCGATTTACACCCCGCCCGATTTACACCCCGCCCGATTTACCCCCACCCGATTTACCCCCCGTCCGATTTACACCCGCCCAATTTACCCCCCGTCCGATTTACCCCCGCCCAATTTACCCCCGCCCGATTTACCCCCCGCCCGATTTACCCCCCGCCCGATTTACCCCCCGTCCGATTTACAACAGCCCGATTTACACCCGTCCGATTTACACCCCGTCCGATTTACAACCCGCCCGATTTACACCCATCCCGATTTACAACCCGCCCGATTTACAACCCGCCCGATTTACAACCCACCCGATTTACACCCGTCCCGATTTACACCCGTCCCGATTTACACCCCGCTCGATTTACATCCGTCCCGATTTACAACAGCCTGATTTACACCCGTCCCGATTTACACCCCGCCGATTTACAACCCGTCCGATTTACAACCTGCCCGATTTACACTCCGTCCGATTTACACCCGTCCCGTTTTACACCCCGTCCGTTTTACACCCGTCCCGTTTTACACCCGTCCCGTTTTACACCCTGCTCGATTTACACCCGTCAGATTTACAACAGCCTGATTTACACCCGTCCCGATTTACAACAGCCTGATTTACACCCGTCCGATTTACACCCGTCCCGATTTACACCCGTCCCGATTTACAACCCATCCGATTTACAACAGCCCGATTGACAACAGCCCGATTTACAACAGCCCGATTTACAACAGCCCGATTTACACCCGTCCGATTTACAACAGCCCGATTTACACCCGTCCGATTTACACCCTGCCCGATTTACAACCCGCCCGATTTACACCCCGTCCGATTTACACCCCGTCCGATTTACACCCGTCCCGTTTTACACCCCGTCCGATTTACACCCGTCCCGATTTACACCCGTACCGTTTTACACCCGTACCGTTTTACACCCTGCTCGATTTAAACCCGTCAGATTTACAACAGCCTGATTTACCCCCCGCCCGATTTACACCCCGCCCCGTTTACACCCCGCCCCGTTTACACCCCGCCCCGTTTACACCCCGCCCCGTTTACACCCCGCCCCGTTTACACCCCGCCCCGTTTACACCCCGCCCCGTTTTACACCCCGCCCCGTTTTACACCCCGTCCCGTTTTACCCCCGCCCAATTTACACCCCGCCCAATTTACACCCCGCCCAATTTACACCCGTCCGATTTCCAACAGCCCGATTTACACCCGTTCCGATTTACACCCCATCCGATTTACACCCGCCTGATTTACAACCGTCCCATTTCACACCCCGTCCGATTTACACCCGTCCGATTTACACCCTGTCCGATTTACACCCCCATCCCATTTTACACCCCTTCCGATTTACACCCGTCCGATTTACACCCCGCCCGATTTACACCCGTCCCGATTTACACCCGTCCCGATTTACACCCCGCCCGATTTACACCCGTCCAATTTACACCCCGCCCGATTTACACCCGTCCCGATTTACACCCGTCCCGTTTTACACCCTGCCCGATTTACACCCGCTCGATTTACAACAGCCCGATTTACACCAGCCCGATTTACACCAGCCCGATTTACACCCCGCCCGATTTACACCCCGCCCGATTTACACCCCGCCCGATTTACACCCGTCCGATTTACACCCCATGCCCGATTTACGCCCCGCCCGATTTACCCCCCGCCCGATTTACAACCCGTCTGATTTACAACCCGTCTGATTTACAACCCGTCCCGTTTTACACCCCGTCCCGTTTTACACCCTGCCCGATTTACACCCGCTCGATATACAACAGCCCGATTTACACCAGCCCGATTTACACCCGTCCGATTTACACCCCATGCCCGATTTACCCCCCGCCCGATTAACCCCCCGCCCGATTAACCCCCCGCCCGATTAAACAACAGCCCGATTTACACCCGTCCGAATTACACCCCGCCCGATTTACAACAGCCCGATTTACAACCCGTCTGATTTACACCCGTCCCGTTTTACACCCGTCCCGTTTTACACCCTGCCCGATTTACACCCCGCTCGATTTACAACAGCCCGATTTACACCAGCCCGATTTACACCCCGCCCGATTTACACCCGTCCGATTTACACCCGTCCGATTTACACCTGTCCCGTTTTACACCCCGCTCGATTTACACCTGTCTGATTTACACCGTCCTGATTTACACCCTTCCGATTTACTCCCGCCCGATTTACTCCCGCCCGATTTACACCCCGCCCGATTTACACCCGTCCGATTTACACCCCGCCCGATTTACACCCCGCCCGATTTACACCCGTCCGATTTACACCCGTCCGATTTACACCCGTCCGATTTACACCCGTCCGATTTACACCCGTCCGATTTACACCCTGTCTCCGATTTACAACCCGTCCGATTTACACCCGTCCCGTTTTATACCCCGCTCGATTTACACTCGTCCGTTTTACACCCCGCTCAATTTACACCCTGCCCGATTTACACCCGTCCCGATTTACAACAGCCCGATTTACAACCGTCCGATTTACACCCCGTCCGATTTACACCCCGTCCGATTTACACCCCGTCCGATTTACAACAGCCCGATTTACAACCGTCCGATTTACACCTGTCCGATTTACATCCCGCCCGATTTACACCCCGCCCGATTTACACCCCGCCCGATTTACACCCCGCCCGATTTACACCCCGTCCCGTTTTACACCCCGTCCCGTTTTACACCCGTCCGATTTACACCCGCCCGATTTACACCCCGTCCCAATTTACCCCCTTGTCCGATTTACACCCCGCCCGATTTACACCCGTCCCGATTTACACCCCGCCCGATTTACACCCCGCCCGATTTACAACCCGCCCGATTTACAACCCACCCGATTTACACCCGTCCCGATTTACACCCGTCCCGATTTACACCCGTCCCGATTTACACCCCGCTCGATTTACATCCGTCCCGATTTACAACAGCCTGATTTACACCCGTCCCGATTTACAACAGCCCGATTTACACCCGTCCGATTTACACCCTGCCCGATTTACAACCCGCCCGATTTACACCCCGTCCGATTTACACCCCGTCCGATTTACACCCCGTCCGATTTACACCCCGTCCGATTTACACCCCGTCCGATTTACACCCGTCCCGATTTACACCCGTACCGTTTTACACCCGTACCGTTTTACACCCTGCTCGATTTAAACCCGTCAGATTTACAACAGCCTGATTTACAACAGCCCGATTTACCCCCCGCCCGATTTACACCCCGCCCCGTTTACACCCCGCCCCGTTTACACCCCGCCCCGTTTACACCCCGCCCCGTTTACACCCCGCCCCGTTTACACCCCGCCCCGTTTACACCCCGCCCCGTTTTACACCCCGTCCCGTTTTACCCCCGCCCAATTTACACCCCGCCCAATTTACACCCCGCCCAATTTACACCCGTCCGATTTCCAACAGCCCGATTTACACCCGTCCCGATTTACACCCCGTCCGATTTACACCCGCCTGATTTACACCCGTCCCATTTCACACCCCGTCCGATTTACACCCGTCCGATTTACACCCTGTCCGATTTACACCCCCATCCCATTTTACACCCCTTCCGATTTACACCCGTCCGATTTACACCCCGCCCGATTTACACCCGTCCCGATTTACACCCGTCCCGATTTACACCCCGCCCGATTTACACCCCGTCCGATTTACACCCCGCCCGATTTACACCCCGCCCGATTTACACCCCGCCCGATTTACACCCGTCCCGATTTACACCCCGCCCGATTTACACCCTGCCCGATTTACACCCCCATCCCATTTTACACCCGTCCCGATTTACACCCCGCCCGATTTACAACAGCCCGATTTACACCCGTCCGATTTACATCCCATGCCCGATTTACACCCTGCCCGATTTACACCCCCATCCCATTTTACACCCGTCCCGATTTACACCCCGCCCGATTAAACAACAGCCCAATTTACACCCGTCCGAATTACACCCCGCCCGATTTACAACAGCCTGATTTACAACCCGTCTGATTTACACCCGTCCCGTTTTACACCCCGTCCCGTTTTACACCCTGCCCGATTTACAACAGCCCGATTTACACCAGCCCGATTTACACCAGCCCGATTTACACCAGCCCGATTTACAACAGCCCGATTTACAACAGCCCGATTTACACCAGCCCGATTTACACCAGCCCGATTTACACCCCGCCCGATTTACACCCGTCCGATTTACACCCCGCCCGATTTACACCCGTCCGATTTACGCCCCGCCCGATTTACCCCCCGCCCGATTTACCCCCCGCCCGATTTACAACCCGTCTGATTTACAACCCGTCTGATTTACACCCGTCCCGTTTTACACCCCGTCCCGTTTTACACCCTGCCCGATTTACACCCGCTCGATATACAACAGCCCGATTTACACCAGCCCGATTTACACCCGTCCGATTTACACCCCATGCCCGATTTACCCCCCGCCCGATTAACCCCCCGCCCGATTAAACAACAGCCCGATTTACACCCGTCCGAATTACACCCCGCCCGATTTACAACGGCCCGATTTACAACCCGTCTGATTTACACCCGTCCCGTTTTACACCCCGTCCCGATTTACACCCCGTCCCGATTTACACCCCGTCCCGATTTACACCCCGCCCGATTTACACCCCGCCCGATTTACACCCCGCCCGATTTACACCCCGCCCGATTTACACCCCGTCCCGATTTACCCCCTTGTCCGATTTACACCCGTCCCGATTTACACCCGTCCCGATTTACACCCGTCCCGATTTACACCCCGCCCGATTTACACCCCGCCCGATTTACACCCCGCCCGATTTACAACAGCCCGATTTACACCCCGTCCGATTTACACCCCGTCCGATTTACACCCCGTCCGATTTACACCCCGTCCCGTTTTGCACCCCGTCCCGATTTGCACCCCGTCCCGATTTGCACCCCGTCCCGATTTGCACCCCGTCCCGATTTATACCCGTCCGATTTACACCCCGTCCGATTTACACCCCGTCCGATTTACACCTGCCCGATTTATACAACAGCCCGATTTACACCCCGTCCGATTTACTCCCCGTCCGATTTACACCCCGCCCCGTTTTACACCCCGTCCCGATTTACACCCCGTCCCGATTTACACCCCGTCCCGATTTACACCCCGCCCGATTTACACCCCGCCCGATTTACACCCCGCCCGATTTACACCCCGTCCCGATTTACCCCCTTGTCCGATTTACACCCGTCCCGATTTACACCCGTCCCGATTTACACCCCGCCCGATTTACACCCCGCCCGATTTACACCCCGCCCGATTTACAACAGCCCGATTTACACCCCGTCCGATTTACACCCCGTCCGATTTACACCCCGTCCGATTTACACCCCGTCCCGTTTTGCACCCCGTCCCGTTTTGCACCCGTCCCGATTTGCACCCCGTCCCGATTTATACCCGTCCGATTTACACCCCGTCCGATTTACACCCCGTCCGATTTACACCCCGTCCGATTTACACCTGCCCGATTTATACAACAGCCCGATTTACACCCCGTCCGATTTACTCCCCGTCCCGATTTACACCCCGCCCGATTTACACCCCGCCCGATTTACACCCCGTCCCGATTTACCCCCTTGTCCGATTTACACCCGTCCCGATTTACACCCGTCCCGATTTACACCCCGCCCGATTT
Source organism: Heptranchias perlo (assembly GCF_035084215.1). Lineage (NCBI taxonomy): Eukaryota > Metazoa > Chordata > Chondrichthyes > Hexanchiformes > Hexanchidae > Heptranchias > Heptranchias perlo. Next base: position 59,441,950 of record NC_090337.1, read on the forward strand.
ACACCCCGCCCGATTTACACCCCGCCCGATTTACACCCCGCCCGATTTACACCCCGCCCGATTTACAACAGCCCGATTTACACCCCGTCCGATTTACACCCCGTCCGATTTACACCCCGTCCCGTTTTGCACCCCGTCCCGTTTTGCACCCGTCCCGATTTGCACCCCGTCCCGATTTATACCCGTCCGATTTACACCCCGTCCGATTTACACCCCGCCCGATTTATACAACAGCCCGATTTACACCCCGTCCGATTTACTCCCCGTCCGATTTACACCCCGCCCCGTTTTACACCCCGTCCCGATTTGCACCCCGTCCCGATTTGCACCCCGTCCCGATTTGCACCCCGTCCCGATTTATACCCGTCCGATTTACACCCCGTCCGATTTACACCCCGTCCGATTTACACCCCGCCCGATTTACACCCCGTCCGATTTACTCCCCGTCCGATTTACACCCCGCCCCGTTTTACACCCCGTCCCGATTTACACCCCGTCCCGATTTACACCCCGTCCCGTTTTACACCCCGTCCCGTTTTACACCCCGTCCCGTTTTACACCCCGTCCCGTTTTACACCCCGTCCGATTTACACCCCGTCCCGATTTACACCCCTCGCCCGATTTACCCCCTCGCCCGATTTACACCCCGTCCCGATTTACACCCCGTCCCGATTTACACCCCGCCCGATTTACACCCCGCCCGATTTACACCCCGCCCGATTTACACCCCGCCCGATTTACACCCCGCCCGATTTACACCCCGCCCGATTTACACCCCGCCCGATTTACACCCCGCCCGATTTACACCCCGCCCGATTTACACCCCGCCCGATTTACACCCCGCCCGATTTACACCCCGCCCGATTTACACCCCGCCCGATTTACACCCCGCCCGATTTACACCCCGCCCGATTTACACCCCGCCCGATCTACACCCCGCCCGATCTACACCCCGCCCGATCTACACCCCGCCCGATTTACACCCCGCCCGATCTACACCCCGCCCGATCTACACCCCGCCCGATCTACACCCCGCCCGATCTACACCCCGCCCGATCTACACCCCGCCCGATCTACACCCCGCCCGATCTACACCCCGCCCGATCTACACCCCGCCCGATCTACACCCCGCCCGATCTACACCCCGCCCGATCTACACCCCGTTCGATTTACACCCGTCCCGATTTACAACAGCCCGATTTACAACAGCCCGATTTACAACCGTCCGATTTACACCCCGTCCGATTTACAACAGCCCGATTTACAACCGTCCGATTTACACCTGTCCGATTTACATCCCGCCCGATTTATACCCGTCCGATTTACAAAAGCCCCAATTTACACCCGTCCGATTTACAACAGCCCGATTTACAACAGCCCGATTTACAACAGCCCGATTTACACCCCGCCCGATTTACAACAGCCCCGATTTACAACAGCCCCGATTTACACCCCGTCCGATTTACAACAGCCCGATTTACACCAGCCCGATTTACACCAGCCCGATTTACACCCCGTCCGATTTACACCCCGTCCCGATTTACACCCCGTCCCGATTTACACCCCGTCCCGATTTACACCCCGTCCCGATTTACACCCCGTCCCGATTTCCACCCCGTCCCGATTTCCACCCCGTCCCGTTTTACACCCGTCCGATTTACACCCCGTCCCGATTTACACCCCGTCCCGTTTTACACCCGTCCGATTTACACCCCGTCCCGTTTTACACCCCGTCCCGATTTACACCCTGTCCTGTTTTACACCCGTCCCGTTTTACACCCCGTCCGATTTACACCCCGTCCCGTTTTACACCCGTCCGATTTACACCCCGTCCCGTTTTACACCCGTCCGATTTACCCCCCCGTCCGATTTACACCCCGCCCGATTTACACCAGCCCTATTTATACCAGCCCGATTTACACCCCGTCCGATTTACACCCCGTCCCGTTTTACACCCCGTCCCGTTTTACACCCCGTCCCGTTTTACACCCCGTCCCGTTTTACACCCGCCCGATTTACACCCCGTCCCAATTTACCCCCTTGTCCGATTTACACCCCACCCGATTTACACCCGTCCCGATTTACACCCGTCCCGATTTACACCCCGCCCGATTTACACCCCGCCCGATTTACACCCCGCCCGATTTACACCCGTCCGATTTACACCCGTCCGATCTACACCCGTCCGATCTACACCCGTCCGATCTACACCCGTCCGATCTACACCCCTCCCGATTTACACCCGTCCCGATTTACACCCCGCCCGATTTACACCCGTCCGATTTACACCCCGCCCGATTTACACCCCGTCCCGTTTTACACCCAGTCCCGTTTTACACCCCGCCCGATTTACACCCGCCCGATTTACACCCCGTCCCAATTTACCCCCTTGTCCGATTTACACCCCGCCTGATTTACACCCCACCCGATTTACACCCGTCCCGATTTACACCAGTCCCGATTTACACCCCGTCTCGATTTACCCCCCCGCCCGATTTACACCCCGCCCGATTTACACCCGTCCGATCTACACTCGTCCGATCTACACCCCGCCCGATTTACACCCGTCCGATTTACACCCCGTTCGATTTACACCCGTCCCGATTTAAAACAGCCCGATTTACAACAGCCCGATTTACACCCGCCCGATTTACAACAGCCCGATTTACAACAGCCCGATTTACAACAGCCCGATTTACACCCCGTCCGATTTGCACCCCGTCCCGATTTGCACCCCGTCCCGATTTGCACCCCGTCCCGATTTACACCCCGTCCCGATTTACACCCCGTCCCGATTTACACCCGTCCGATTTACACCCCGTCCGATTTACACCCCGCCCGATTTATACAACAGCCCGATTTACACCCCGTCCGATTTACACCCCGTCCCGTTTTACACCCCGTCCCGTTTTACACCCCGCCCGATTCACACCCCGCCCGATTTACAACAGCCCGATTTACACCCCGTCCCGTTTACACCCCATCCGATTTACACCCCGTCCCGTTTTACACCCTTCCGATTCACACCCGTCCGATTTACCCCCCGCCCGATTTACACCCCGCCCGATTTACACCCCGCCCGATTTACACCCCGCCCGATTTACACCCGTCTCGTTTTACACCCCGCCCGATTTACCCCCCTGTCCGATTTACACCCCGCCCGATTTACACCCCGCCCGATTTACACCCCGCCCGATTTACACCCCGCCCGATTTACACCCCGCCCGATCTACACCCCGCCCGATCTACACCCCGCCCGATCTACACCCCGCCCGATCTACACCCGTCCGATCTACACCCGTCCGATTTACACCCGTCCGATTTACACCCCGCCCGATTTACACCCGTCCAGATTTACATCCCGTTCGATTTACACCCCGCCCGATTTACACCCCGTTCGATTTACACTCGTCCGATTTACACCCATCCAGATTTACACCCCACCCGATTTACACCCGTCCAGATTTACACCCCGTTCGATTTACACCCCGCCCGATCTACACCCGTCCGATCTACACCCGTCCCGATTTACACCCGCTCGATTTACACCCGTCCGATTTACACCCGTCCGATTTACACCCCGTTTGATTTACACCCCGCCCAATTTACACCCGTCCGATCTACACCCATCCCGATTTACACCCGCTCGATTTACACCCGTCCGATTCCCGACTAGGTGTAAAACGAGCTGCCGATTCGCTATCTCCCGTTTTGTGCGAACATCAAAGACCAATTTCACCCCCAAGGTGTCTTTTTGTGGAACATGTTGAAGCAGTCATGCTGCTGTCTCCTAGATATCCCTGGCATACATTCTGTAAATTAGTATATACTAAATGTGCTCGTGGAATCTGGTGGCAGAACATCAGCACTGCACCAATCGTTGCTTTTATTGTATTGACAGGCTGTCCAATTGGAATGTCAACCAACAGTTGAACATCTGCAGTTGACACTAACATTGGTTCCAGCCAACAGCTCACCAGATACTTCAAATTCGTCTCCTCCAATTCGCAGATAAGACTGGACCAACTGTCTGTTCAGAACAGCAATCTCATAACTTATTATTAATGAAGTCTGACTGTACCTGAGGGTAGAGCTCTCCTGTGTATCTATCTATAAGAGTAAAAGTATCTGCGAGACTATTGTATTATATACAATATTGTACTGATTTGAGGTGTTACCTGGTTAGCATGGACCAGATTGTGGAAAAAAAAATTTTCAGGCAGAATGATAGTTCCTGTTCCCCCCCCCCCCCAATCCTCCTCTCCCTCTTTCCCCAAGTGCTCTAATTCTGCTCAACTTGCTCACTCCCTCACACTAAGACCAAACCCTAGTGCCGCAGCTCCAGCTGCCCTGCCCTCCTTCCAACGAGGCCCATCCTTATCACTCCAGCTCTGCTCCCTCTCTTACAGTAGTTTTAGGAGTGAACCATTTCCCATTACTCCCCAGCTCTAGGTCCTCATATTTCTCCTCAGGGCTCTGGGACTGAGAGGGAGCAGAGCTCTTTGGAGAGGTAGCAAGGATTTCTTCTACAGTGGGCTGTAAGATGCACTGGTGCAATGAGATGCAAGCAAGAGAGTCTATACTTTCAGAGAGGCTGGGCTTGATTCAGCACAGGGCTAGGGAACGAGCTGGGGAGAATGGGACCTGGGGCTATGAGGGAGCTGCAGTAATAGGGGTGGCCCTCACCGGAGGAAGACAGGGCAGCCAGAGTTGGAATACTCGAGGAGGAAGAAGATCAAGAGCACTTGAGGCAAATCTGAGAAGGAGAGGTGTAGAAGCTGAGGCCAGGTCTTGAGTAAAGAAGAGGCCCAGGAAAGAGCAGAGGCTGGACAGAGTGGATAAAATGCCAGCGATGGGAATTAAGGGAGAGAGGAACGTGGAAGTCTCACGGTGGCCAAAAAACATTTGAATTTTTTTTTCCCAATGATCTATTAGGGCCAAGTAGTTACTGCAGCAAACAGTGATGTTACAAGCCTACCTTTAATATTACTATAGTACGGCCATATAATGGGTACAATCGTACAACTGTACAATGGTACACTATTACAACCATACAATTTATCTTCCATTACAACGCTAAAATGGTACAACATTACAACCATACACGTACTGCATTATAATAATATAATATTAATATATTACAACAGTGCAATATTATACCTGTACAATGGTACTATAGGAAGAGGAGTAGGCCATTCAGCCCCTCGAGCCTGTTCCATCATTCAATTAAATCATGGCTGATCTGTACCTCAACTCCATTTACCCGGCTTGGTTCCATATTCCTTAATACCCTTGTCTAACAAAAAATCAATCAATCTCAGTTTTGAAATTTTCAGTTGATCTAGCCTGAACAGCTCTTAGGGGGAAGAGTTTTCCAGATTTCCACTACCCTTTGTGTGAAGAAGTGCTTCCTGACATCACCCCTGAACTGTCTAGCTTTAATTGTATGCGCCCTGGTTCTGGACTCCCCTCACCAGAGGAAATAGCCTCTCTCTATCTGCCCTATCAAATCCTTTCATCATCTTAAACACCTCAATTAGATCACCCCTTAATTTTCTATATGCAAGGGAATACAAGCCTAGTCTCTGCAACCTGTCCTCATAATTTAACCCTTTTAGCCCCGGTATCATTCTGGTGAATCTGCGTTGCACCCCCTCCAAGACCAATATATCCTTCCTGACGTGTGGTGCTGAGAACTGAACATAGTACTCCAGATGCAGTCTAACCAGAGCTTTATATAACTTTAGCATAACTTCCACCCCTTTGTATTCCAGTCCTGTTGTGATGAAGGCTAATATTCCATTAACCATTTTAATTATTTTGGCACTAGTTTTAGTGATTTCTGTACATGGATCCCTAAATCTCTCTGCTCCTCCACAGTTCCTAACTTTTCACGATTTAGAAAATACTCTGATCTATCTTTCTTAGGTCCAAAGTTGATGACCTCACACTCCCCCACGTTAAACTCCATTTGTCATAGTTTTGCCCACTCACTTAATTTATCAATGTCCCTTTACAACTTTCTGCTCCCATCTGCATTACTTAACTTAGTGTCGTCAGCAAATTTGGATAAAGGACTCTCTATTCCTTCATCCAAGTCATCGATAAACATCATGAAAAGTTGAGGCCCCAGTACAGATTCCTAGGGGGCACCACGAGTCACATCCTGCCAATTGGAGTACATGTTAATAGTATCCATATGATTTATATCAATTAGTGTTAATTGTATTCAGGTGGTGTGTATCAATTGGGAACTCTCTTGAATCTATTGATCTGAGAGCTCATCCTTTTTTTTATTCATTCATGGGATGTGGGCATCGCTGGCAAGGCCAGCATTTATTGCCCATCCCTAATTGCCCTCGAGAAGATGGTGGTGAGCCGCCTTCTTGAACCGCTGCAGTCAGGGGGTGAAGGTTCTCCCACAGTGCTGTTAGGTAGGGAGTTCCAGGATTTTGACCCAGCGACGATGAAGGAACGGCGATATATTTCCAAGTCAGGATGATGTGCGACTTGGATGGGAATGTGCAGGTGGTGGTGTTCCCTTGCGCTACTGCCCTTGTCCGTCTAGATGGTAGAGGCACAGGATTGGGAGTGCTGTCGAAGAAGCCTTGGTGAGTTGCTGCAGTGCATCCTGTGGATGGTACACACTGCAGCCATGGTGCACCGGTAGTGGAGGGAGTGAATGTTTAGGGTGATGGATGGGGTGCCAATCAAGCGGGCTGCTTTGTCCTGGATGGTGTCGAGCTTTTTGAGTGTTGTTGGAGCTGCACTCATCCAGGCAAGTGGAGAGTATTCCATCACACTCCTGACTTGTGCCTTATCGATGGAGGAAAGGCTTTGGGGAGTCAGGAGGTGAGTTACTTGCCACAGAATACCCAGCGTCTGACCTGCTTTTGTAGCCACAGTATTTATATGGCTGGTCCAGTTAAGTTTCTAGTCAATGGTGACCCCCAAAATGTTGACGGTGGGGGATTCGGCGATGGTAATGCCGTTGAATGCCAAGGGGAGATGGTTAGACTCTCTCTTGTTGGAGATGGTCATTGTCTGGCGCGAATGTTACTTGTCACTTATGAGCCCAAGCATGGATGTTGTCCAGGTCTTGCTGCATGCAGGCACGGACTGCCTCATTATCTGAGGGGTTGCGAATGGAACTGAACACTGTGCAATCATCAGCGAACATCCCCATTTCTGACCTTATGATGGAGAGAAGGTCATCGATGAAGCAGCTGAAGATGGTTGGGCCTAGGACACTGTCCCGAGGAACTCCTGCAGCAATGTCCTGGGACTGAGATGAATGGCCTCCAACAACCAGTACCATCTTCCTTTGTGCTAGGTATGACTCCAGCCACTGGAGAGTTTTCCCCCTGATTCCCGTTGACTTCAATTTTACTAGGGCTCCTTGGTGCCACACTCGGTCAAATGCTGCCTCGATGTCAAGGGTAGTCACTCTCACCTCACCTCTGGAATTCAGCTCTTTTGTCCATGTTTGGACCAAGGCTGTAATGAGGTCTGGAGCCGAGTGGTCCTGGTGGAACCCAAACTGAACATCGGTGAGCAGGTTATTGTTGAATAAGTGCTGCTTGATAGCACTGTCGACGACACCTTCGATCACTTTGCTGATGATTGAGAGTAGACTGATGGGGCGGTAATTGGCCAGATTGGATTTGTGGACAGGACATACCTGGGCAATTTACCACATTGTTGGTTAGATGCCAGTGTTGTAGCTGTACTGGAACAATTTGGCTAGAGGCGTGGCTAGTTCTGGAGCACAAGTCTTCAGCACTACAGCTGGGATGTTGTCAGGGCCCGTAGCCTTTGTTGTATCCAGTGCACTCAGCCGTTTCTTGATACCACGTGGAGTGAATCGAATTGGCTGAAGACTGGCTTCTATGATGGTGGGGATATCGGGAGGAGGCCGAGATGAATCATCCACTCGGCACTTCTGGCTGAAGATGGTTGCAAACGCTTCAGCCTTGTCTTTTGCACTCACGTGCTGGACTCGGCTATTATTAAGGATGGGATGTTTACAGATCCTCCTCCTCCCGTTAGTTGTTTAATTGTCCACCACCATTCACAACTGGATGTGGCAGGACTGCAGATCTTTAATCTGATCCGTTGGTTGTGGGATCACTTAGCTCTGTCTATAGCATGTTGCTTCTGCTGTTTAGCATGCATGTAGTCAGTTGTAGCTTCACCAGGTTGGCACCTCATTTTTAGGTACGCCTGGTGCTGCTCCTGGCATGCTCTTCTACACTCCTCATTGAACCAGGGTTGATCCCCTGGCTTGTTGGTAATGGTAGAGTGAGGAATATACCGGGCCATGAGGTTACAGATTGTGCTGGAATACAATTCTGCTGCTGGTGATGGCCCACAGCGCCTCATGGATGCCCAGTTTTGAGCTGCTAGATCTGTTCTGAATCTATCCCATTTAGCACGGTGGTAGTGCCACACAACACGTTGGATGGTGTCCTCAGTGTGAAGACGGGACTTCGTCTCCACGAGGACTGTGCGGTGGTCACTCCTACCAATACTGTCATGGACAGATGCATCTGCAACAGGTAGATTGGTGAGGACGAGGTCAAGTAAGTTTTTCCCTCGTGTTGGTTCTCTCACCACTGCCGCAGGCCCAGTCTAGCAGCTATGCCCTTCAGGACTCGGCCAGCTCGGTCAGTAGTGGTGCTTCCGAGCCACTCTTGGTGATGGACATTGAAGTCCCCCACCCAGAGTACATTCTGTGCCCTTGCTACCCTCAGTGCTTCCTCCAAGTGGTGCTCAACATGGAGGAGGACTGATTCATCAGCTGAGGGAGGGCGGTAGGTGGTAATCAGCAGGAGGTTTCCTTGCCCATGTTTGACCTGATGCCAAGAGATGGGGTCCAGAGTCAATGTTGAGGACTCCCAGGGCCACTCCCTCCTGACTGTATACCACTGTGCCACCACCTCTGGTTGGTCTGTCCTGCTGGTGGGACAGGGCATACACAGGGATGGTGACGAAGCAGTCTGGGATGCTGGCTGAAAGGTATCATTCTGTGAGTATGGCTATGTCAGGCTGTTGCTTGACTAGTTTGTAAGACAGCTCTCCTAATTTTGGCACAAGTCCCCAGATGTTAGTGAGGAGGACTTTGCAGGGTCGACTGGGCTTGGTTTGCCTTTGTCGCGTCCGTTGCCTAGTGGTCCGTCCAGTTTTATTCTTATCATGACTTTCCGTAGTGGGATTGTACAACTGAGAAGCTTGCTAGGCCATTTCAGAGGGCAGTTAAGAATCAACCACATTGCTATGCGTCTGGAGTCGCAGCCCGCTTGATTGGCACCCCATCCACCGCCCTAAACATTCACTCCCTTCACCACCGGCACACTGTGGCTGCAGTGTGTAGCATCCACAGGATGCACTGCAGTAACTCGCCAAGGCTTCTTCGACAGCACCTCCCAAACCCGCGACCTCTACCACCTAGAAGGACAAGAGCAGCAGGCACATGGGAACAACACCACCTGCACGTTCCCCTCCAAGTCACACACCATCCCGACTTGGAAATATATCGCCGTTCCTTCATTGTCGCTGGGTCAAAATCCTGGAACTCCCTTCCGAACAGCACTGTGGGAGAACCGTCACCACACGGACTGCAGCGGTTCAAGAAGGCGGCTCACCACCACCTTCTCGAGGGCAATTTGGGATGGGCAATAAATGCTGGCCTTGCCAGCGACGCCCACATCCCGTGAACGAATAAAAAAAAAAGTCACATATCGGCCAGGCCTGGATGGCAGGTTTCCTTCTCTAAAGGACATTGGTGAACCAGATGGATCTTTACAACAATCTGGTAGTTACATGGCCACCATTACTGATACTAGCTTTTCATTCCAGATTTTATTTAATTAACTGAATTTAAATTCACCAGTTGCTGTGGCAGGATTTGAACTCCTGACTCTGAATTATTAGTCCATGCCTCTGGATTACTAGTCCAGTAACATAACCACAATGCTACCGCACCCGTTCAGTACATGGGTAATGCTGAGCTCTGTGAATAAAGGCTTGGAAGCAACTGAAGACCAGGATCTGGTATTCTATTCATCACCTGGCTAGCCAATTTATTACAAGGTAGCAGAGGATGGTTGCCTAAAAGTGAAGGTTGGAAACTACGATTTTTTTTGGACGTAAAAAAAAACTTGAAAGCCTAGTGACCATTTTGGAAAATGGCAGAAAGCAAATTTAAATAGTCGAGGTACAATTTCCCTCCGATATTCTCGGAGTTTGAACCCTATGACCAGTGGAAGAATGAGGTTGATATGTAGACAGGGGTTATTACTCTGCCAAAGAGAAAACAAGGCATGGCCTTAGCATTGTTGCTTCCTGAACGAAGTAAAATCAGAAGTAAGGTATTTTCTGAGATGGATGCAGGTCTTTTGGATAATGATGAAGGTTTTATCTTTCTAATAGAATTTCTGGATCAAATCTGCAAGAAAGTTGACCTGTTAATTGCCTATGAGGCCAAGTCAGCTTTTGATAAATTTTGGAAAATGTACGGTCATTCAATGGAAGTGTATATCATGAACTTTAACAAGTTGTACAAAAGGTTGACAAAGTTCAATTTGGGAATCCCTGGATCAGTACTAGCATTTAAATTACTAGATAGTGCTAAGGTGTCTCATATGAACAGGCAACTGGTCCTAACTGGCGTTCAGTTCTTGGAAAAAGAGTCTCTGTTGGATCAAATGTCTGCTGCCTTAAAGAAATTCCTGGGGGAGCAGTCATTCTCTGCAGCCTTCATGGAACAAATGAGGCCTTCCGTGTGGCACAAAGAATAGAAGATCCGATGGTTACCAAGTTTCGCAATGTTCCAGATACTAAACGCAGGCACCAGACCAGGTTTCAAAATTTTCAAGAGACCGGACGCAGATGTCAATATGACAGAAGGATTAAAGACAGCCAGATTGGTGGTGAAAGCAGGTACACCAAATCCAGCTATATCAACAGAAGATAAAATTGGGACAGTAATAACGGGCAAATGAATCCCAGGAATGCCCAAGGAAAAATCAGTAGATGCTTTAGATGTGACTCTAAGTATCATTATAAGGCGAATTGCCCAGATCGAAGACGCAGGGTCTTTGAAATGATGCATGAAGTAGTTCTGAGGAAGAGGATGAAGATAATGATGAATATGAACAGATTATACCGGTCACAAGGAGTTTTAATCCCGTGATGAATGTATTAGTAGCGGATTCCTTTAATTGTGTGGTGTTAGAGCATGTACTTCAACTGTATGCAGGGTAGATTGGTTAAAATATCATCTTGATTCACTAAGTAGTGAGGATCAACGCAAGGTTAAGGAATATCAAAGTTCTACATGTTTTAGGTTTTGAGATGACAAAACCTTGAGTTCACTCGAGAGTGGTAATTCCATGTAAGATAGCTGGAGTAAACCATTTTAAAGTACGGATGTAGTCTCTAGTGAGATAACTTTGCTTTTGGGTAAATCTTCCAGGTGACATATGTTCCAGAGGGGACTAATGGATGGAGGGATGTAACAATTTTGGGATGTGCAGGCAAAGCTACTGGTAGGTTTAAATATTGGTTGAATGTTCGGGATGATGGCCATGGAGTGAGGTCCATGGATGAGCAGAATGGGGTAAAAGAGTGGAGATTACGAAAGCAGAGTACAAGTAGTGATAGGGAGTCTGGAAGTGAATCTCATGTCAGGAAATAATGGCGAACTAGAGATGAAAGTGGGAGATCTCTCAGTAGTAGACCCTACAGACATAGAAGTGGAAGTAGAAGACGTAGCTTGACTAGACCAGACAATGAAACAAAGAACACAGAACAGAACTAGGAGCAGAAGTCCTCATGATCGGGAAGTTTTGGTGGCTGCCAAAAAACTTGAGGATAAACAAGTAAGAGAGGCAAAACAAAGGGAGTTAGATAGTTGGAAAGAATTTGGAGTTTATTCTGAGGTAACAGGTAAGGGTCAACCAGCTTTGTCACATAGATGGGTTTGTACTGAAAAAGTCCTTGCAGATGGGACTTATAAGGCTAAAGCGAGATTGGTAGCTAGGAGTTTTGAAGAGAAATTGGGTGATACAGATGTTCGAGTGGATTCTCCCACTGCTGGAAAGGTAATCTTAAAAATCTTTTTGGCTTTTTTGGCAACATATTCATGGGGGTGTAGGTCAATTGACATAAAAGCTGCATTTCTGCAGGGCGATACTTTTCAGAGGGAAGTGTTTCTGAAACCACCGGAAGAAGCAGCGGATGCGGAGGAAAAACTATGGAAACTAAACAAATGACCTCTATGGCCTGAATGATGCTTCCGGGATATGGTATTTTTCGGTGAGATCTGTTTTGCTGAAAATCGGTTGTGTTGAACTAAAAGCAGATCATGCAATGTTTTATTGGTATCATGATTGAGAACTTCCAGGCATCTTCATGATGCATGTTGATGATTTCTTATGGGGTGATACTGCAGAATTTGAGAAATTCATCATTAGTAAGATTAGAATAGAATTTAAAATTGGGAGTCAGGCCTGTGGGGCTTTTAAATATATTGATTTAGATATTAAGCAGAGTGGGTCTGGTTTAACTTTAAATCAACAGTCCTATTTAGAGAGTGTTACTCCCATCCTGGTTAATCAGACTCGGTCATCACAGAAAGGTGATGTTATACCTAAAGAGACAGAGCAATTATGAAACTTGATTGGTCGGTTGAATTGATTGTGCACTCAGACTAGACCAGATGCTAGTTTTGATGTGTTGGAGTTAAGTACATCAATGAAACACCCCACAGTAGAGAGTGTTTTAAGGGCAAATAAAGCTTAACAAAAATTAAATATAGATAAATGTGTACTTAAGTTCCCATCCTTAGATAGCCCAAAGAAAATGAAGCTAATTATCTTTAACAATGCTTCACATGTTAATCTTCCTGATGGGTATTCCAGTTCAGCTGGTTTCATAGTGTTTCTTATAGGTGAGAATGGGAAATGTTGTCCTTCAGCTTGAGAAGCTAAGAAAATAAAAAGGGTTATTAAAAGCACTCTGGCTGCTGAAACACTGGCTCTTGTTGACTCAGTGGATATGGGATTCTATTTGGCAATTATTTTGAGTGACATGCTGTACAATGGGAGTACTGAAGATAGTATACCCACTGAATGTTATGTAGACAATCATTCATTGTGGGATAATGTACACTCTACGAAAAATGTGAGTGAGCAAAGATTATGGATTGACCTTGCTGGCTTGAAACAAATGCTGGGGAGAAAGGAAATCTCTAAAATTAAGTGGGTGGATTCATGCCACCAACTGTCGGATTGTTTTACTAAAAGAGGCACATGTACGGAAAAATTATTCGGGGTCCTGGAGAAGGGTCACCTCACAATGTCATGCTGTGAATAGTGTAAGTTGTACAGAGTATGGGAGTTTTTGATTTTTGAAATTTTTGTTTGTGTTGTATATATAAAGTTTTTTATTTAAAGGGCAGGAAATCTGTTAATTATATCCATTCAATGTATATCAATTAGTTAATAGTATTGAGGAGGCACATATCAACCAGGGACTCTTGTATCCATTTATATAAGGGCTTATCTAGGGTGGGGAGTGTGTAATGTTGATCTCTGTGAATAAAGGCTGGGAAGCAACTGAAGACCAGGCTCTAGTATTCTAGCCTTCACTACCTGGCTATCCAATTTATTACAGTACATATCCATTATCCCTATTCTCTGTCTCCTACCTCCTAACTAATTCCCCACCCATATCAAAAGGTCACCTCCAATTCCATGCGCTAACAGTCTCTTGTGTGAACCCTAATCGAACGCCTTCTGGAAGTTCATATAAATAACATCCATAGACACTCCCTTATCTACCACATTAGTGACCTCCTCCAAAAATTCAACCAGGTTGATACTGTAGTGAGAGTTTTACTTTACATTATCCCATCAAACACTCCCAGGTTAGGTACACCATGAGTTAGATGCAGAGACACCCTTACTTAGCATCTAACCCAGATGTAGCTGAGCTGGGATGATGGGATAGTGTGGAGGGAGCTTTACTCTGCATCTAACCTGTGTTGTACCTTACTTGGGAGAGCTTCATGTGGTAATGTAGAGTGACTTTATTCTGAATCCAGCCTATGTTGTACCTGACATAGGAGTGCTTGAGGGGGTAGTGTAGATGAAGATTTGCTCTGCCTCTAACCTGTATTATACCTGACACAGGAGTGCTTGATGCTTACAGTGGGCACCTGAAATGGAGTTTCATTCCCCAGCGCCGGCTTCCCTTACCTGACTGTGCATAATATTTACAAAACTGGAAAGGTTTTTTTTTCCTGTCCTAAGGCAGCGTCCCTGAACCTGGGCAGGAAGAGCAGCCCACATTCCCTGTGTTTGTGCTTAAATGATCTGAATGAGATCTATTTACAGGATCTGCAGTTACTGTGGACAGATTCTAATCTCTGCATCTTCCTCTCATCCCTTTCACTGTCTGCAACAAAAATTCAAACAAAGCTCAGTCCTGTCTGAGCGTAAAAACAGAGCCTCTTTCACTGGCAGTGGCTGGCCCTGCAGTCTTTCGCTGCTCTTATCCCTGGACAAGCTGTAACTAGAAGGAAAAGAATGAGCCGTGAAACAGACTTGTCTTGTGCTAAGTTAAACATATTTTTTTGTATATACCACACACCCCCTGATATCCAGGTTATGGGTGACAATTCACTCCCATCTGGTATTGTACAGTTTATATGTGTCTCGCTGTCAGATACTGTCACAGCTCACCGTGCTGGGATTTGAATTTACATCATCTGGGCTGCGAGCCCAGGACCATAACTACTACAACAACAACAAAAACTTGCATTTATATACCGTCTTTTAATATAGTAAAACGTCCCAAGGCGCTTCACAGGAGCGCAATCAGACAAAAATTGACACCGAGCCACATAAGCAGATATCAGGACAAGTGACCAAATGCTTGGACAAAGAGGTAGGTTTTAAGGAGCATCTTAAAGGAGAGAGAGGTGGAAAGGCAGAGGTTTAACGAGGGAATTTCACACCACAACCAAACAATGTTACTCCATTACAACTTTACAATAGTACTATATTACAACCGTACAACATTATATTAAAGGCATACAATGTTACTATATTACAATCATCCAGTGTTACTATATTGCAAATATACAATGTTGCTATACTACTCCCATTCAATATTACAATCATAGCATGGTAGTATATTAAAGCTGTACAATATAATACAATACAATGGTACTACATTATAACCATACAATATTGTCATATTACAATTATATATTACTACCATAAAACATTATATTGTAACCATACTATATTAGTAACTATATTACCAAACAATATCACTACATTATATTACAATGGTGCTATAGTGCAAACCATACAAAATGCTATAGAATATTACTGTATGACAATCATACATTACTATATTGCTACCATAAAATATTATGTATACTGTACAAACATGGTAAATGGCTCCTGTGTCTTATTGTACAGCTCATGTACATCTCAATATTGGCTCCTATACAGGTACAGCACACACTGGGTAAGTATATTTCCTAGTGTGCACAATGTCCTCCAATTGCACATAGAAAGCAAGGAGGTGTAGAGTTCAGGAGACGAGAAAATAGAACGTGTGAAAGATTTACTGCAAGATTCATGAAGATAGAATGGAAAAGAATGAAAAGGAAGAATATAAATGGATATGGGGAAAGGGCATGGAAATGGGGTAAGAGTAGATAGCTCCAGTTAAAGAGTTAGCATCGACACAGGTCCAATGGGCAAATGGCCTCATGTGCTGAAATTTGTCTGATAGAGCAAGATGTTAGTGATAAAAAATCCCCCCCCCCCACTCGCCAAGGGGCATTTTACCTAATCTAATTAATGTTTAGATGGCTGAACAGAGCTTGGAGCGCCATGGAGCAGTGGGACATATTATGCCATTCACCCAACCTTGCTCACTGCCTTATCTTAGTCACAGTGGGAGAGCAAGTTTATCCTAGGGAAAATTGGAGGAAGTCCGGACAGGTTGAGGATCAGGGCGATCTAATAGGATCAAAATACTTTTTCAAAATCACTACAAATAATATCGAACAATCTCTCTGCCTCTCCTACAGCTCCCTGGAAACAGTTTATGGCTTGGATAGCAACAGTCACATATTCACCATGTTTGTCAGTGGCGCCCTCCATCTGCAGGTAAGAGACTCATCTTGTAATGCACCTCATGTAGTTAAATCTATCCTGCATGACTTGCACGAATCAGACCAACAGGCAGGGAGGAGTCTGTAAATTAAACAAAACCTACAGTCAATGTCAGATTGTAACTACAGTTCTTGCATGTGTTACATATATTACACACAGTTAAAGGGAACAATTTACTCCTGTCTGGTATATGCAGCTCACATGCATCTCAGTGTCGGCTCTTGTGCCTGTACAGATCTTAGAGTGTTAAAGGGAACGATTGACTCCCATTTGGTACTGTATGGCGAGTGTGCATCGAACTTTCAGTTCTGGTGCCCGTACAGCTCACATAAGGTAAGTGGAAAGAATTCAGTCCCGTTCCATGGCCTAGAAATTGGATCAGGCGAAAAACGGGCATTGAAGGGACCAATATGGCGTGCAATGTTCCCGCGCTCATTCCGCTACAGGATAGAGCTCCCTGTAGTCATCCACGGCACACGGTTGAAATCCTACTTCAGGCCCTATTCCAAAATTGGTTGATGTCTGAGTACAGCATGCTGCGTGCTGCAGTCAGTTCCCTCAGGCAAACAGCAGCCAAACCAGCCATCCTTAAAGGGACCGTTAGAGACTGCCAACAAAAAGGTAAGTAAAAAAAACTTTTCTTACCTGAATGTGGAGCCAGAAGGAGCGAGAGTGCTCCGACACCTCACTCCCGATCTCCACCCCTCCCCTCCCGATCTCCTCCCATCCTGACCTTCTACCCTCCCCGATCACCTCTCCTCCGATCTCCTCCCCTCCCCGATCACCTCTCCTCCGATCTCCTCCCCTCCCCGATCTCCTCCCCTCCCCGATCACCTCTCCTCTGATCTCCTCCCCTCCCCGATCACCTCTCCTCCGATCTCCTCCCCTCCCCGATCTCCTCCCCTCCCCGATCACCTCTCCTCCGAACTCCTCCCCTCCCCGATCACCTCTCCTCCGATCACCTCTCCTCCGATCACCTCTCCTCCGATCTCCTCCTCTCCCCGATCACCTCTCCTCCGATCTCCTCCCCTCCCCGATCACCTCTCCTCCGATCTCCTCCTCTCCCCGATCACCTCTCCTCCGATCACCTCTCCTCCGATCACCTCTCCTCCGATCACCTTCCCTCCCCGATCACCTCTCCTCCGATCTCCTCCACTCCCCGATCTCTTCTCCTCCGATCTCCTCCTCTCCCCGATCACCTCTCCTCCGATCTCCTCCTCTCCCCGATCACCTCTCCTCCGATCTCCTCCCCTCCCCGATCACCTCTCCTCCGATCTCCTCCCCTCCCCGATCACCTCTCCTCCGATCTCCTCCCCTCCCCGATCACCTCTCCTCTCCTCTTCTCCTGACCTTCTACCCTCCCCGATCACCTCTCCTCCGATCTCCTCCCCTCCCCGATCACCTCTCCTCCGATCTCCTCCCCTCCCCGATCACCTCTCCTCCGATCTCCTCCCCTCCCCGATCACCTCTCCTCTCCTCTTCTCCTGACCTTCTACCCTCCCCGATCACCTCTCCTCCGATCTCCTCCCCTCCCCGATCACCTCTTCTCCGATCTCCTCACCTTTCTCCTAAACTCACCATTGCTTCAGTGCCGGCATACCTGCCGGCCAATCTTCATCTTCTTTGTGACCAGCACACTGCCTCTTGGGACACAACTGCATGCCAGTCAGTCCTGATGACGCAACAGGACCAATTCTGCGTGATCCTCTTGCTCTTCAGTTTCGGCATGGCAGTTCCCATTTGCCGTTGGGTTCGTGCCCGGATTCAGGCGCGAGCCAATTTCTAGGCCCGTGATGTTTATCAATGTCAATTCTTCAACATACAACCACACATGGCGTACTGAAATGGAAAGGGAAATGAACCCCTTCTTAACCTGTGCGGCTACTTTTAATGAATCTGCACCCTAAATCCCTTTGCACCCCTACTCCATGGCAGAGATGCAATGTTAAGTCCAACTGTTTATTTTCCTCCACAGCTTAAGTGTGAAAATGTGTTCAGAATGTAATAATAACTTAAATATGTTGATATCACACTTAAGATTTTAAGGAATTGTGCAAATTGCAATAAGGAACCATTGTTCCATTCCCAAGCACTATCACACTTCACCAGATGTAAAACACACGCACACCCCAATATATAAACACGTACAGGTGCACTGATGTATACTAAAATATATATATATATAGAAAACATCTAATAGTGATCGCACTCTCACCTCCAACCTTCACCATCTCTCTTTCACTCTCAACCTTCCTTGTCTCTCTCTATTTTATTGATGTTACAATGGTTAGTGCTCCTCTGACCTTTCCTCTCTTGATCCACCAAAACCCCACATCCCCTATCCCCTTCCTCCACCCCGTATCCTTACTGTTGAACATGAGCCTCAATGCACTCTCCTACTCTAACTCATTCCTTCCCTGAACCACAGAAATATGCAACTCCTCACTTCCATTAGTCTTACAATCTACATGCTTTTTAAAACCTAATCACTGCATCCTGATTTACCTTATCTTCACTCCTATTATTTCAACCTTACTAGTATTCTGCACACTTGCCTGTATGTACACTCACAGAAAAATGCAAATGTATATATGCAAACATATATACATACACAAATGTATATACATGCATGCATCACATTCACACATGTACAAACACACACATACACATGCACCATGCATGCGTACACACACACACACACACGCACACACACAACAGAGTAGGGGTTAAAGGTATTTACTCAGACTGGTGGAAGGTGGGAAGTGGTGTTCCACAGGGATTGGTGCTGGGATCATTGTTGTGCACCATTTACATAAACAATTTGGACTTGGGAATCCGAAGTACAATATCAAAATTTGCAGACGACACGAAATTGGGGGCTATAGTTAATACTGAGGAAGACTGTGACAAAATCCAAGACGACATTAACAAACTTGTAGAACGGGCATGTAAATGGCAAATGGCAAAATCATGAAGAGCCTAGACAGCGTAGATAGAGAGAAACTGTTTCCGCTGGCAGAAGGATCAAGAACCAGAGAACATAGATTTCAGGTGATTGGCAAAAGAACCAAAGGCGACATGAGTAAAAACTTTTTTTATACAGCAAGTGGTTAAGATCTGGAATGCACTGCCTGAAAGGGTGGTGGAGGCAGATTCAATCATGGCCTTCAAAAGGGAACTGGATAAGTACTTGAACGGAAAAAATTTGCAGGGCTACGGGGATAGGGCGGGGTAGTGGGACTAGCTGGATTGCTCTTGCATACAGCCAGGTGGACTTGATGGGCCGAATGGCCGCCTTCTGTGCTGTAACCTTTCTCTGATTCTATGAATTTCAATATAGATAAGTGCGAGGTGGTGCTTTTTGCTAAGAGGAATAAGGAGGCCACATACACTTTGGAAAATAAGAGTCTAAATGGGGTAAGGGTGCAAAGGGATCTAGGGGTACAGATTCACAAATCATTTAAAAGTAGCAACGTAGGTTAACAAGGGGTTCATTTCTAGAGGAATATAATTGAAAAGCAGAGAAGTTATGTTAAACTTGTATAGAATCTTGGTTAGACCACACTTAGATTACTGTGTACAGTTCTGGTCTCCAAATTACAAAAAGGGTGTAGAAGCACTAGAGAAGGTGCAAAAAAAGATTTACAAGAATGAAACCAGAACTAGGAGATTATAACTATCAGGAAAGATTGAATAGGCTAGGGTTCTTTTCTCGAGACAAAAGAAGGCTGAGAGGTGACCTGATGGAGGCCCTTAAAATTATGAAGGGGTTTGATGGGGTAGATATAGAGAAGATATTTCCATTTGTGGGGAGTCCAAAACTATACGATAGTCACTAATAAATCCAATAAGGAATTCAGGAGAAGCGTCTTTACCCAGAGAGTGGTTAGAATGTGGAACTCGCTACCACAAGGAGTAGTTAAGGCAAATAGCATAGATGCATTTAAGGTGAAGCTAGATAAACACATGAGGGAGAAAGGAATAAGTTGAGAGGGTGAGATGAAGTATGGTGTGAGGAGGCTCGTGTGGAGCCTAAACACCAGCAGAGAGCTGATGGGCCGAATAACCTGTTTCTGTGCTGCGAATTCTATGTTGACATTCACCATGCATGTACAGACACAAGTCAACACCTGCTCATACACACATTTACACGCATGTGCGCCTGCATAAATTGGTACAAATGTAGTAAAATGGCAAGCTCATAGTTTTATATGGTGCAATTATTACATCAGTGGAGCTGTGAAGATCCTTTGTGTCATTTCTTATCAGTGCAGTCAACTCCTGACAGCTATGCTTGGTGTCACTGTGATGATTTAATCCTCTTTCTGATGCAATTTAAAAAAGCAAAGAAGAAAACGCTGTTTGGCATGAGAAGTGTTTTGTTGTGGTTACCGCCTGCGTTGCTAGGCTGCTTGGCCTCACACTCTGGCTATTTCTTCCTGTAACACAGGGCCTTTGATTCTCTGAACTTTTCCATTGCTGTTTCACTCTATACCTGATGTACCCAGCCCCCTTGATGACCCTGTACCTTGACATGTAAAGGATGAGTGTCATTCATATCAGTGCAGAGATTGTCTGCAGTGCCATTGTAAAACTCTGGTACATCACCTTTAGGTGATTTGTTCTGCCCACACATCTCCAGACCCAATCAGTGTGGGATCCTCGCAAAACAAAGTTTTCATTGACTTTTGG
This sequence comes from Heptranchias perlo, assembly GCF_035084215.1. NCBI lineage: Eukaryota > Metazoa > Chordata > Chondrichthyes > Hexanchiformes > Hexanchidae > Heptranchias > Heptranchias perlo. Next base: position 59,462,841 of record NC_090337.1, read on the forward strand.
TATTTTTAACAACTAGTTACTGAAATTGTGAGATTTGATAGCAGAGGTCAGGTACTCATTATAACTGGCAAAGAATCAAGATGAATGCATTGATCAATCAGATAAAAGCCTTCATTAAATGAACAAAAGTCAATTAAATAATGTATCTACAAGGATACTGTGAAGCGCAGTGCTAGACATTGTCCTTTCACACTCTGGGACTGGGTGGTACAGTGGGTCAGACACTGTCCTTTCACACTCTGGGACTGGGTGGTACAGTGGGTCAGACACTGTCCTTTCACACTCTGGGACTGGGTGGTACAGTGGGTCAGACACTGTCCTCTCACACTCTGGGACTGGGTGGTACAGTGGGTCAGACACTGTCCTCTCACACTCTGGGACTGGGTGGTACAGTGGGTCAGACACTGTCCTTTCACACTCTGGGACTGGGTGGTACAGTGGGTCAGACACTGTCCTCTCACACTCTGGGACTGGGTGGTACAGTGGGTCAGACACTGTCCTTTCACACTCTGGGACTGGGTGGTACAGTGGGTCAGACACTGTCCTCTCACACTCTGGGACTGGGTGGTACAGTGGGTCAGACACTGTCCTTTCGCACTCTGGGACTGGGTGGTACAGTGGGTCAGACACTGTCCTCTCACACTCTGGGACTGGGTGGTACAGTGGGTCAGACACTGTCCTTTCACACTCTGGGACTGGGTGGTACAGTGGGTCAGACACTGTCCTCTCACACTCTGGGACTGGGTGGTACAGTGGGTCAGACACTGTCCTTTCGCACTCTGGGACTGGGTGGTACAGTGGGTCAGACACTGTCCTTTCACACTCTGGGACTGGGTGGTACAGTGGGTCAAACACTGTCCTCTCACACTCTGGGACTGGGTGGTACAGTGGGTCAGACACTGTCCTTTCACACTCTGGGACTGGGTGGTACAGGGGGTCAGACACTGTCCTTTCACACTCTGGGACTGGGTGGTACAGTGGGTCAGACACTGTCCTCTCACACTCTGGGACTGGGTGGTACAGTGGGTCAGACACTGTCCTTTCACACTCTGGGACTGGGTGGTACAGTGGGTCAGACACTGTCCTCTCACACTCTGGGACTGGGTGGTACAGTGGGTCAGACACTGTCCTTTCACACTCTGGGACTGGGTGGTACAGTGGGTCAGACACTGTCCTTTCACACTCTGGGACTGGGTGGTACAGTGGGTCAGACACTGTCCTCTCACACTCTGGGACTGGGTGGTACAGTGGGTTAGACACTGTCCTTTCACACTCTGGGACTGGGTGGTACAGTGGGTCAGACACTGTCCTTTCACACTCTGGGACTGGGTGGTACAGTGGGTCAGACACTGTCCTTTCACACTCTGGGACTGGAAGGCACAGTGGGTTAAACATTCTCTTTTCACACTGTGGGACGATGCTTTGAATTGTTGTTTTCATATTTGCACACTCTTCCCTTAAGAATGGTGTGAATTATTGAAAGGAGTCGCAGGCTGATTAACAGTCTGACAGGCCATGACGTAAACGCTCCTTCCGTGGTTGTAACCATCTTTATACCAGCTGGTAGTGTGGTTAGTCTTAATTGTTAGGAGGGTTTTATGTGCTCGCATAACCCATATGATGAGGAGGGGGTACTCACACCCTCTGGATGTGAATATCCCTGCTGGATGTCAGCCCAGAATACAGTGCCAGAGCTCCATTCCCCACTCACCGGGACTGCCTGGAGCGGGGTTCGAACCCTGCACCTTCTGACTCAGAGGCGGGAATCCCACCACTAAGCCGAAGGCTCAATCTGTCTAGACTAATGAGGCGGAAAGTTTCTTCTGGTGGCTCTCAAGAACAGAATTGAAACCTTATCCCTCAGCATAGGAATCCAGAGGTTTCCCACTTCAGCTACTGAGCAGCTCTGTCTGGCTCTGTCAGATCTGAACCCAGAAGTTTGGGAGTGTAAGGTTTGAGAGCCACAAGAAAAGAAACCATTTACAATGACTTTTTTTGCTATTTTCTCTCCACCATGCCCAAAGAAAGCCAGAGTACAGTTCGATGAGCACCAGCAGCCCTCCAGTTCCTAACCTAAGTAGCCATTCTTTATGGCTGAGCCTAGACAGTGAGTACTAGCAAACTATTTGATCATAAGGAGGTTTACAGCTGAACTAATCTCCTGTCCTCCAGGGGTCACATCCTTGGCCTATTTTTTGCCTCCTTAACCCGCCCATACTGAAGCCAATTTCAACGCCAAACTAATTGAGAGACCTTCCTGGTTTTTAGGTTCAGGTGGGGGTTCTGGTCTTCCCCACCTAGGTGGGGGAGACCAGAACAAGAAGGCATAACCTTAAAATTAGTGCGAGGCCATTCAGGGGTGATGTCAAGAAGCACTTCTTCACAGAAAGGGCAGTGAAAATCTGGAACTCTCTCCCCCCCCAACAAGCTGCTGAGCCTGGGGGAGTCAATTGAAAATTTCAAAACTGAGATTGATTCTACCCCAGAGGGCTGTGGATGCTGAGTTGTTGAATATATTCATGGCAGCAGAGCTTGCACCTGTGATATGCTCCTCCTGCACTATGTGGGAAGTCATGGAGGCTACCGGTGTCCCTGGCGACCATGTGTGCAGGAAGTGTCTCCAGCTGCAGCTACTGGCTAACCACATTTCAGAGCTGGAGCTGTGGGTGGATTCACTGTGGAGCATCCGCGATGCTGAGATTATTGTGGATAGCACGTTCAGTGAGGTGGTCACACCACAGGTAAAGATTACGCAGGCAGAAAGGAAATGGGTGATCGCCAGGCAGAGTAAAAGGACTAGGCAGATAGAGCAGGAGTCCCCTGGGGCCATCTCCCTCTCAAACAGATATTCCGCTTTGGATAGTGTTGAGGGAGATGGCTTATCAGGGGAATGCAGCAAGAGCCAAGACTGTGGCACCATGAGTGACTCAGCTGCACAGGAGGGGAGGAAAAAGAATGGGAGAGCAACAGTGAAAGGGGATTTCATCGTAAGGGGAACTGATAGGCGTTTCTGCGGCTGCAAACATGACTCCAGGATGGTATGTTGCCTCCCTGGTGCTAGGGTCAAGGATGTCACGGAGCGGCTGCAGGACATTCTGAAGGGGGAGGGTGAACAGCCAGTAGTCGTGGTCCATATCGGTACCAACAACATAGGTAAAAAAAGGGATGAGGTCCTGCAAGCAGAATATAGGGAGTTAGGAAATAAATTAAAAAGCAGGACCTCTAAGGTAATAATCTCAGGATTATTCCCAGTGCCACGTGCCAGCGAGAGCAGAAATAGGAGAATAGACCAGATGAATGCATGGCTTGAGAGATGGTATAGGAGGGAAGGGTTTAAATTCCTGAGGCATTGGGACCGATTCTGGGAAAGGCGGGACCTGTACAAGCTGGACGGGTTGCACCCAAGCAGAACCGGGGCCAATATCCTCGCGGGGGCATTTGCTAGTTCTGTTGGGGAGGGTTTAAACTAGTATGGCAGGGGGATGGGAACTAAGGGGCAGGTACAGATAGGACAAATTCAGACTAGGAAACGGGAAGTAGAAAAGCAGTTAGTGACGTAGTTAGCGACTCAGAAATGCAAACAAAGCAAAGGTTAAATAGTGTTCAGCACAGGAATTTGACGGGGTTAAAGGGGATATACTTCAATGCAAGGAGTATTACAAACAAAGCAAATGAGCTAAGGGCACAGATAGACACATGGCAGCATGATATCATTGCTATAACGGAAACCTGGCTTAAAGAGGGGGATATTTGGCAGCTCAATATCCCTGGATATAGAGTTTTCAGGCAGGATAGAGTGGGTGATAAAAAAAAAAGGAGGAGGGGTAGCATTATTGGTTAACGAATCAATTACAGTTGTGAGAAGGGATGATATGCTAAATGGATCATCAATCGAGGCCATATGGGTTGAGCTAAGAAATAAAAAAGGGGCAGTCACACCATAGTGTACTATAGACCCCCGAATAGCAAAAGGGAGATAGAAGAACAAATATGTAGGCAAATTTCTGAGTGCAAAAATAAAAGGGCAATAATAGTAGGGGACTTCAACTACCCTAACATCAACTGCGATTCAAACAGTGTGAGGGGCACAGAGGGCGCAAAATTCTTGATCGGTGTCCAGGAGAACTTTTTTAGCCAGTACGTGACAAGCCCAACAAGAGGGGATGCAATTCTAGATTTAGTCCTGGGAAATGAAGATGGGCAAGTGGGTGAAGTGACAGTGGGTAACCATATTGGGGATAGTGACCACAATTCAGTTAGTTTTAGCATTATTATGGAAAAGGACAGAGTTAAATCAGGAGTTAACGTTTTAAATTGGGGGAAAGGCAAATTTTACAGAATTAAGAGGTGATTTGGCAGAAGTGGACTGGACACAACTACTTGAGGAGAAATCAGTGGCAAGCCAGTGGGAGGCACTAAAAAGTGAAATTCTACGGGTACAATGCAGGCACGTCCCCTCAAAGAAAAAGGGTGGCACTGCCAAATTTAGAGCCCCCTGGTTGTCTAGAGGTATACGAGGCAAGATAAAGCAGAAAAAGAAAGCTTATGACTGTCACAGAAAACTAAATACTGCAGAAAGCCTAGAGGAGTATAGAAAGTACAGGGATGTAAAAAAGAAAATATGGAAAGCAAAGAGAGGGCATGAAAAAATATTAGCTAATTAGATTAAAGAAAACCCAAAGATGTTTTATCAGTACATTAAGAACAAGAGGATAACTAAGGAAAAGGTGGGACCTATCAGGGATGATAAGGGTAACTTGTGTGTAGAAGCAGAGGATGTGGGTCGGGTTTTAAATGAATACTTTGTCTCCATATTCACAAAGGAAAGGGATGATCCGGACGTAGTAGTTAAAGAGGAGAGGTGTGAAATATTGGATAAGGTAGAGAGGAAGTACGAGAGGGACTGGAATCCTTGAAAGTTGATAAGTCACCAGGGCCGGATGGATTGTTTCCTAGGCTATTGAAAGAAGCCAGGGAGGAAATAGCGGATGCTCTGAGGATCATTTTCTAATCTTCACTAGATACAGGGGAGGTACCGGAGGACTGGAAGACTGCAAACGTAGTACCATTGTTTAAAAAGGGTACGAGGGAAGGGCCAAACAATTATAGGCCGGTCAGTCTTACCTCGGTGTAGGCAAACTATTAGAATCAATACTGAAAGATAGGATAAACTGTCACTTGGAAAGGCATGGTTTAATCAGGGATAGTCAGCATGGATTTGTTCAGGGAAGGTCATGCCTTACAAATCTGATTGAATTCTTTGAGGAAGTGAGAAGGAGGATTGATGAGGGTAGTGCAGTGGATGTTGTCTACCTGGATTTTAGTAAGGCATTTGACAAGGTCCCACATGGCAGACTGGTCAGAAAGGTAAAAGCCCATGGGATACAGGGAAATGTGATGAATTGGATCCGAAATTGGCTCAGTAACAGGAAACAAAGGGTAAAAGTCGATGGATGTTTTTGCGAATGGAAATCCGTTTCCAGTGGTGTGCCACAGGGCTCAGTGTTGGGTCTCTTGCTGTTTGTGGTATATATTGATGATTTGGACTTGAATGTAGGGGGCATGATTGGCAAATTTGCAGACGACACAAAAATTAGCCGTGTAGTTGATAGTGAAGAGGATAGCTGTAGACTCCAAGAAGATATCAATGGGTTGGTGGAATGGGCGGAAAAAGTGGCAAATGGAGTTCAACCTGGAGAAGTGTGAGGTAATGCACTTACGGAGGGCAAACAGTAAAAGGGAATATGCAGTAAATGGGAATATATTGAGAGGGGCAGAGGAAGTGAGAGACTTTGGAGTGCATGTGCACAGGTCCCTGAAGGTGGCAGTACAGGTAGATAAGGTTGTGAAGAAGGCATATGGAATGCTCTCCGTTATTAGCCGAGGTATAATACAAAAGCAGGGATATAATGATGGAACTGTATAAAACGCAGATAAGGCCACAGATGGAGTATTGTGCGCAGTTCTGGTCACCACATTACAGGAAGGATGTAATTGCTCTGGAGAGAGTGCAGAGAAGATTTACAAGAATGTTGCCAGGGCTTGAAAATTGCAGCTACGAGGAGAGATTGGATAGGCTGGGGTTGTTTTCCCTGGAGCAGAGGAGGCTGAGGGGAGACTTGATTGAGGTGTACAAAATTATGAGGGGCCCAGATAGAGTAGACAGGAAGTACCTGTTTCCCCTAGCGGAGAGTTCAAGAAATGGAGGACATAGATTTAAACTGATTGGCGGAAGGATTAGAGGGGACATGAGGAAAAACTTTTTTACCCAGAGGGTGGTGGGTGTATGGAATTCGCTGCCCGAATTGGTGGTAGAAGCAGGGACCCTCAACTCTTTTTAAAAAGTACCTGGACCTGCACCTAAAGTGCTGTAAGCTGCAGGGCTATGGACCGGGTTCTGGAAGGTGGGATTAGAATGGGCACCTGGTTGTTCTTCGAGCCGGCGCGGACACGACGGGCCGAATGGCCCCCTTCTGTACTGTACCTTTTCTATGGTTCTATATTCAAGGCTGAGATAGACAGATTTCTGGACTCTAGGGAATCAAGGGATAGGGGGTTCAAGCAGGAAAGTGGAGTTGAGGTCGAAGATCAGCCACGAATGGAGGGGCCATGTGGCCTACTCCTGCTCCTATTTCTTATGCTCTTATGTATTAAAATAAAATCTACCTACTGCCATAGGTGAATGTTAGAAGGTGGGATATGTGTATTGTTTCTTGATAGGAAGGCATTCACAAGTGCACTTACTCTCCTGACTTTTCAATGGGAGATTAAACTGTTGATATGAATCTGCTATTACCACCTGATCACCAAAACAAAATAGGCCTCAGACTATTTCAATAAAAACCATCAGATAGCTTGGATTTGAACTCTCTTTCGATCTTTCTACCTCATTGTAAACTAACATGTTTGAGTAAGAATATTTTTTTAAAAATAAATACAGTACAAATTTGTCTGGTATAACAGGAACAAGTTGAAACTAGTGACAGAGAGGCCTGCCCAACATGTCTATTGTGTTACTCAACTGGACTGAGCAAAGTCCTTCAGCCTCTGGATTGGGATTCGTGAGAAAGGAAGCTGGATCCAGGAAAGACCTGATGTCCTTGTGTTGAGATTGGGGATAGAGATAGGGTTAGATTTGGGATTGAGGTTGGAATTGGACGTGATGGGGATTGATCGAAATTGGAAATGATTTTGAGCTTTGGGTTGTGGTTGATGTAATGGTTCGAGTTGGAAGTGAGGGCAGGATTGGAGTTGGAGGTGATTTGGGGGTTGGGGTTGGAGTTGGAGATGGAGATGATGGTGGGCTTTGGGTTGTGCTTGGAGCTGGAGGTGATATTGGGCTGGGTAGGAATTGGACCTGGATACCAAGTATATTTTGATGCAGGAATCTGGGATTAAACTGCTGGAATGGCTACAGATTAATAGTACACAGCAAGCCTAGTGAGGGGAAGAGGCGTCAGGGCTTAATAAATGGTACAAGCTGAGTTTATTTCACATTATGTTTGTTGAAGGGTAGGAAGCAGCAGGCACTTGTTAAAGGAGTGATATTGGGCAGCAGTTGAGTGGTGTGACCCAATGATCAGTGTTGGGACTCTTACACTTTCTAATTGAAATTAAGGGATGCAAAGGGATGACATATCACAGCCCATGGATTTCTCATCCATTAAAATTAATCGATGGAAATTCATTGACTGCATACTTGGTTTTTTTGATATGCATTCCTGAAGAGTGATGCTTTTTGCCAGGAGCCCACAATTGGTCATTTACTCTAGAAACTCAGTGCTCTAGAAACTCAATGCAAATGGTCAGATTCACAGACTATAGTTAACTAGATGGTGTGGTTGAGCCTGGAGAAGAAGCCAAGGTCCTATGATTGGGTAGACCATTCCCTGGGGAGAGTTTTTCCCATCTTGGTCAAATAGCCGACCTCTTATCTTGAGACTATGCCCCCTAGTTCTCGACTCTCCGGGGGAAACAGTCTCTCAGCATCTACTCTGTCAAGCCCTCTAAGAGTCTTATGTGTTTCAATGAGATCACCTCTCATTCTTCTAAACTCCAGAAAATATAGGCTCATTTTACACAATCTCTCCTTATAAGACAACCCTCTCATCCCAGGAATCAATCTAGTGAACCTTTGTTGCATTGCCTCGAAGGCAAGTATATCCTTCCTTAGACCGCAACTGTGCACTGTACTCCAGATGTGGTCTCACCACAGCCCTATGTAATTGCAGCAAGACCTCCTTACTCTTCTACTCCAAACCCCCTGCAATAAAGGCTAACATACCATTTGTCTTCCTAATGGCTTGTTGTACCTGCATGTTAACATTTTAGTTTCTCACCTTTTAAAAAATATTCTACTTTTCTATTCTTCCTACCAAAGTGGATAATTTCACATTTCCCCACATTATACTCTATCTGCCACCTTCTCGCTCACTCACCTGTCTATATCCCTTTACAGCCTTTTTGCGTCTTCCTCACACCTTTCCCACCTAGCTTTGTATCGTCAGCAAACTTGGATACTTTACACTCGGTCTCCTCATCTAAGTCATTGTTGTATATGCTAAACAGCTGAGGCCCAAGCACTGATCCTTGTGGCACCCCACTAGTTACAGCCTGCCAACCCGAAAATGACCCGTTTATTCCTACTCTCTGTTTTCTGTCCTTTAACCAATCCTCAATCCATGCTAATATATTATCCCCAATCCCATGAGCCCTAATTTTGTGTAACAACCTCTTGTGTAGCATCTTATCGAATGCCTTTTGAAAATCCAAATATACTACATCCACTGATTCCCCCTTATCCACCCTCAAAAAACTCTAATAGATTTGTCAAACACAATTTCCCTTTCATAAAACCATGTTGACTCTGCCTAATCAGGTATGATTTTTTAAGTGCCCTATAACTACATCCTTAATAATAGATTCTAGCATTTTCCCTACTACTGATCTACTCTCCAACATCCAAATTAGGTCAGAGACCAACACTGGCACGGGAGGAAGCTATTGAGTCATAGAATTTACAGCACGAAAGGAGATCATTTGGCCCATCGCACCTGTACCAGTGCCAGCTCCTCAACTTGAGCTATCTACTGTAATCCCATTTTCCCGCCTTTTCCTCATATCCTTTTATATTCTCCCTTTTCAAATACCAATCCAATTCCCTTTTGAATGATGCTATAGTCTCTGCCTCAGCAAGTCAGTAAGGACATAGGTCGAAGGTTGATATTAGTGCCCGCTAGGCCGAGGAGAATGCCTTAATACAACACGACCACTCATCAATGCTGACAGGATTCTCTCACGCCCCCTCATCCCAGGAGACTCAACCAAAGAAGTTACCTAGATGCCTGAGCTGTCAGTGTATGCACAGCCGCATCACCAAACTAAAGTGCTATTGCCCACTGATTGCAGTGAGATACTGAGACATGGCTGCAGGATGGTCAGGATTGGGAACTAAATATACTGGGTTATAAGGTCTGCAGGAGAGATAGGGAAAATGGAAGAGGGGGAGGAGTAGCCTTAGTGATTAGAGATGAAATCAATTGAATGATAAAGGAGGATATAACGAGAGGTAAGCAGCCAACAGAGACCTTATGGGTTGAATTGAGAAATAGGAAAGGATCTAAGTTGGAGTTGTGTATAGGACTCGTGGCAGCAGCTCTGAAGTGCTAGACTGTATATTAGACAAGTGTGTAAGAAAGGCATAGTGGTCTTAATGGGGGACTTTAACCTTCACATAGATTGGGGAAAGCAGACTCGCAACTGTCAGAAAGGTAGTGAATTTCTTGAGTGTGTCCGGGATAGTTTTCTACAGCAGTATGTCCTGGAGGCAACAAGGGGGCAAGCCATACTAGATTTAGTAATGAGTAATGAACCAGATTTAGTTAACAGCTTAACTGTGCGTGAACATCTATCCAATAGCGATCATAACATGATCGAGTTCAATGTAGTGTTTGAAAGGAAAAAAAGTGAATCAGCTGCTAAGATTCTAGACTTGGGTAAGGCCGACTACAATGGGATGAGACAGAGACTGTCCACAGTAAACTGGGCAAATTTGTTAATGGGTAAAACGACTGATGATCAGTGGGAAACGTTTAAAGAAACATTTAACGTGATACAGAACCGATTTATACCCCTGAGGGGCAAGAACTCGACTTGCCAAAAAAAACAGCCATGGACAACTAAAGAGGTAAGGGACAGTATAAGACATAAGGGAAGGGCATACAAAAAGGCAAAAAATGGCACAGATCCTGGCGAATGGGAAAGATACAAAGATCAACAAAGGGTCACAAAACAGATAGTAAGAGCTACAAAAAGAGAGTATGAAAAGAAACTTGCAAGGGATATCAAAACCAATACAAAGAACTTTTATAGTTATATTAGGAAAAAAGAGGGTGGTCAGGAGCAGTGTTGGCTCCTTAAAAACTGAAAGTGGGGATATTGTCATTGACAATGGGGAAATGGAGGACATGTTGAATAATTACTTTGCGTCAGTATTTACAGTAGAAAGAGGATAGCATGCCGGAAATCCCAAGAAAACTTATATTGAATCGGGGACAGGGACTCGATAAAATTAACATAAATAAAGCAACAGTAATGAAGAAAATAATAGCACTAAAGAGTGACAAATCCCCAGGACCAGATGGTTTCCATCGCAGGATTTTAAAGGAAGTAGGTGAGCACATTGCAGATGCCCTAACTATAATCTTTCAAAGTTCTCTAGATTCAGGAACTGTCCCTCTAGATTGGAAAATTGCACATGTCACTCCACTTTTTAAGAAAGGAGAGAGAGGGAAACCAGGGAATTATAGACCAGTTAGCCTAACATCTGTTGTGGGGAAAATGCTGGAGTCTATAATTAAGGATAGGGTGACTGAACACCTCGAGAATTTTCAGTTAATCAGGGAGAGCCAGCATGGATTTGTGAAAGGTAGGTTGTGCCTGACAAACCTGATTGAATTTTTTGAAGTGACTAAAGTAGTGGTCAGGGGAATGTCAATGGATATTATTTATATGGACTTCCAGAAGGCATTTGATAAGGTCCCACATAAGAGACTGTTAGCTAAGATAGAAGCCCATGGAATCGAGGGAAAAGTACAGACTTGGTTAGGAAATTGGCTGAGCGAAAGGTGACAGAGAGTAGGGATAATGGGTAAGTATTCACATTGGCAGGAAATGACTAGTGGAGTCCCGCAGGGATCTGTCTTGGGGCCACAATTATTCACAATATTTATTAACGACTTAGATGAAGGCATAGAAAGTCTCATATCTAAGTTTGCCGATGACACAAAGATTGATGGCATTGTAAGCAGTGTAGATGAAAACATAAAATTACAAAGGGATATTGATAGATTAGGTGAATGGGCAAAATGGTGGCAGATGGAATTCAATGTAGACAAATGTCATCCACTTTGGATCAAAAAAGAATAGAACAAGGTACTTTCTAAATGGTAAAAAGTTAAAAACAGTGGATGTCCAAAGGGACCTAGGGGTTCAGGTACATTGATCATTGAAGTGTCATGAACAGGTGCAGAAAATAATCAAAAGGCTAATGGAATACTGGCCTTTATATCTAGAGGACAAGAGTACAAGGGGGCAGAAGTTATGCTGCAGCTATACAAAACCCTGGTTAGACCGCACCTGGAGTGCTGTGAGTAATTCTGGGCACCGCACCTTCGGAAGGACATATTGGCCTTGGAGGGAGTGCAGCGTAGGTTTACTAGAATGTTACCCGGACTTCAAGGATTAAGTTACGAGGAGAGATTACACAAATTGGGGTTGTATTCTCTAGAGTTTCGAAGGTTAAGGGGTGATCTGATCGAAGTTTATAAGATATTTAGGGGAACGGATAGGGTGGATAGAGAGAAACTATTTTCACTGGTTGGGGATTCTAGGAATAGGGGGCACAGTCTAAAAATTAGAGCCAGACCTTTCAGGAGCGAGATTAGAAAACATTTCTACACACAAAGGGTGGTAGAAGTTTGGAACTCTCTTCCGCAAACGGCAATTGATACTAGCTCAATTGCTAAATTTAAATGTGAGATCGATAGCTTTTTGGCAACCAAAGGTATTAAGGGATATGGGCCAAAGGCAGGTATATGGAGTTAGATCACAGATCAGCCATGATCTTATCAAATGGCAGAGCAGGCACGAGGGGCTGAATGGCCTACTCCTGTTCCGATGTTCCTAAGGCATTCAAATATCACATCTCAGCTCCCTGCTTTGCAACCATAAGGTAGAGTTTATCAAAGTGGGTTTAAAGAGCCCCACAGAGGTTTGTGGCAGTGTTTCTTTCCTGTTTTCACTTAGTTGTTGAGGAGGCTTTGTGCCAAGTGTTCTGGCGCCGCCATTTTTACAAACATTCATGACCTACCTGGCAATGACTTGTGTGGAACTGACTGCACAGGCTCAGAGCCAGGGCTACTTACACACAGTTGCCCCCCTCCTCTAGTGAGCTCCAAACTCCAGGCCCAATATAGATTGGGAGCTCACCCATGTTAAGTGGAAAAAGCTAACTCAAAAAACATCAGGTGAGGTCAATGCAGCAACAATCAGGGGGATGCTAACATTGCACCGCCTGATTAACATCTGATCAGAGGCCCAATTGGAAAATATACCCCAATGATTCCCATTCAGAAACTAGTCATCTCGGGTTACAATAAATAATGAGAAAGAAAAGAAAAAAAAGAGAAAGAAAGGAAGAGAAAGAAAGACAGACAGACAAACAAACTTGCACCTTTGACAACCTCAGGACGTCCCAAAGTGCTTTACAGCCAACAAAGTACATTTGAAGTGTAGTCACTGTTGTAAAGTAGGAAACGCGGCAGCCAATTTACACACAGCCAGGTCCCACAAACAGCAATGAGATAATGACCAGATAATCTGTTTTAGTGATGCTGGTTGAGGGATAAATATTGGCCAGGAAACTCCCCTGCTCTTCTTCGAAGTAGTGCCATGAGATCTTTTACTGAAGCCAGGGCTTCAGTTTAACGTCTCATCCGAAAGACGGCACCTCCGACAGTGCAGCACTGAAGTGTCAGCCTGGATTTTGTGTCCAAGTCTCTGGGGTGGGGCTTGAACCCACGACCTTCGAACTCAGAGGTGAGAGTCCCGCCAATTGAGCCACAGCTGACAACTAATAGGTACGTTTTTTTTTAAAGATATGTATATTCTTACAAAGAATACCAGAGGATACATACATTGTCCCAGATATTCATTCAACAACAACTTGTTTAACAGAAGTCCTAGGACCAGCCCCTGGAAATGGTATGTGATGTGCAGTCTTTCAGTGTAAATGGCTGCAGCCATGCTGTACCAGGATGGGCTTTAGTCTCTGTGATGATGCTGCTTGTTGCTAGTAATCTGTAATGATGTGTGACAGAAAGAGTAGAATGTATTTAAGTAAGATTTCAATCAGCACAGTATTTAGGGCTGTGATTTGATCAGACTGTGATGTAGTGCCTCTCCACATTCCATCACTATTAGATAGGACTGTCTTTAGATACCATGAGATAACTTGTCTTGTGACTGAACAGCATTGTATAAAACATGAAGACATGAAGGGAATGTAATCTTTGCAATGTGGAACTTTCTTCACTTGAGTTTAGGGGCACTTCTGTGCTCTAACACTGGTTGACACTCTAACCTGATTACATTGGGTCTCTGACGTTTTTGGTGGGGGAGAGGGTGATCTGCTGAAGTTATGGCTGTAGACCAGGAACATCTCCGTGGACGTCCTGGGCCACAAACTGTTAGTGTAACAGTTTTTAATCTAACCTGCCAGGAGGGTTCTGGTTAGACGTCCACTTACACTCCGTCCGATGTTACTCTCCGTTGAAGTCAACACAGAGTAAAATCGGATGGGGTGTAAAGCAGGCTTCCGACCTGAACACGCCACATTCCAGCTGGGCGGGTTAGGTTAAAAGTGGGGCTGTAATATTTGTCACCCATTGAATCTATCTTTGCTGGTTCCTCCTTTTAATAAGTGAATACCCATTGTGTACTGTACCTGCACAGCAGTGGACACTGAAACACACCTGACCATACAGTACCAGATAAGAGTGCATCGTTCCCATATACCTGGTGTGTATTGTACCGTTCAAGACAATAGTGCATCATTCCCATTTACTCTGTATCATCTGTACACATATAGCAGTGGACACTGACACATATCGAGCTATAGTACAGTAATACAATACCAGATAGGACTGAATTGTTCCCTTTTGCCTGGTGCATTTTGTACATATACAGGAGCTTACACTGAGACCCACACAAGCCATACAGTAACAGATAGAGTTGAATCATTCCCTATTACCTAGTGTGACATTGAGACACATACATCATCATTTTAAAGGCACATATCATTTTCCCTGCAGATTTTCTATTGCGCAATAGAATGGCCTCAGCGATTTCTCTCTTGTCTCATTACTTATAGCCATACTTACTCTTCTTAGAATCATAGACTTGTACAGGTCAGAAGGAGGCCATTCCACCCATCGTGCCTGTGCCGGCTCTTTGAAAGAGCTATCCAATTAGTCCCATTCTCCCACACTTTCCCCATAGCCCTGTATTTTTTTTCCTTTTCAAGTATTTATCCAATTCCCTTTTGAAAGCCATGATTGAATCTGCTTCCACCGCCCTTTCAGGCAGTGCATTCCAGATCATAACAACTCACTGTGAAAAAAAAATTCTCCATGGTCTCCCCTCTGGTTATTTCACCAATTACCTTAAATCTTTGTCCTCTGGTTACCAATCTTCTTGCCAGTGGAAACAGTTTCTCCTTATTTACTCTATCAAAACCCCTCATAGTTTTGAACATCTCTATTAAATCTCCCTATAACCTTCTCTGCTCGAAGGAGAACAATCCCAGCTTCTCTAATCTCTCCACATAACTGAAGTTCCTCATCCCTGGTACCATTCCGGTAAATTTCCAATGCACCCTCTCCAAGGCCTTGACATCCTTCCCAAAGTGTGTGACCACAATTGGACACAATATTCTAGCTGAGGCCTAACCAGTGATTTATAAAGGTTTAGCATAACGTCCTTACTTTTGTACTCTATGCCTCTATTGATAAGGCCCAGGATCCCATGTGCTTTCTATAACAGCTTTGTCAACTTGTCCTGCCATCTTCAAAGACTTGTGTATGTGAACCCTCAGGACTCTCTGTTCCTGCACCCCCTTTAAAATGTACCATTTAGTTTATATTACCTCTCCTCATTCTTCCTACCAAAATGCATCACTTCACACTTCTCTGCATTAAATTTCTTCTCCATATCCTTTACAACTCAATAATATCTTTTTGTAGGTAGAATACCAAAAATTGCACACAGTATTCCAAATGAGGGCCTAACTAAATTCCGTGCAAGGTCATTATCTGATATTCAATTGCTCGAGATGCACCTGGTTAGCAGCTTCAGTCTGACTGGGAATCTAACGTGGGATTATGCAGCATCTCCAACACACTTCCCCTTCAATATAGGGTTGCCAACCCTCCAGGATTGCCCTGGAATCTCCAGGAGTTAAAGACTAATCTCCAGGACACTGCTGCAAGCAACCCAGGAGAAAAATCATAGGGGCATTAAAAAAAAGTGTTTTTAAAAAAATTTCTTTGAACACTTTTGTTTATTCGTTATAAAAAATGTCAGATATGGACAAAAAGGCTGTTGACCGACAGTGAAGAATCATCCAATCGGGTAATGAAGAGTCTATTCACTTTCTGATTGGCGTAGGAAGGTGACTCACCATGAAGATGGACGTGTCGGGCAACCAATGGAGGGAGTGTGTGGGCGGGGCATGTGATGTAACCTCCAGGAATACGTCCAACCAGAGTTGGCAACAACTGTTTCAATAGCAAGTTTCCTCCCAAAAGCTGACTGAATTGAGTCCCTGGTCCTGACACCTCTCTTCTCTCCACAGGCCATGCAGTACATCTCTGTCTTTGTTGACAACAGATCCGGCTCTCCTGTCACCATTCAGAGCGGCTCGGATTTCACAGGGATCCTCCTGGGCACGTAGAAGCAGCTGGTGTATGGGATACTTGGGCGTGCTCGACTCCCCTCTCTCCTCCTCTCCCGCTCTCAGACTCGTCTTGCCCCTCCTTCCCCTGCATGTTGCGTCGACCAAGAATCTACTCCCAAGGTCGTGAGGGCCGATAGTAAAGAGCACCCGGGATGGCAAGACATTAACCAAAATTTTCTGCCACGGATCTCTGGGGATGTTCTGGAGAAATCTTTCTTTTCATGTATTTTAAAGACATTATTTTCCCTGAGTGAGTGTCCAGCCTGTTGGTAATTCGACTGTGATGGTTATCAAAACTCTTGTTGATGTCAGGATGCGGTTTGCGACGCAAAATTGGCTTGCGATTTGCTTGCGACCTTGACGTGTTTTAAAATAAGGGGCTGCCCCTTTGCAAAATTGGGCACACAATGTTTTTTTCACAAGAGTGACAAAATGGGGCATTCTCCCACTATCCCTGCAATGCTGCAGTTTCCCACTCCCACCCATTCCTATACTTTAAAATGATCTTCCCAGGCCGACTGCAGAGATTTGCCTCACCTTTCCAAATATTTTGTCTCTTTTTTTCTCCCCCCTTCCTTCCTCTCCTCCTCCACCCCTGAAGGTGCTGCCTTGTTGCTGGGGCCAAGTGCTACAGGTGCCAGTGACCCTCCAGCACCATACCCAAGTGGCCAGGCTATTCGACCACTGAGAAGCATCACAGCTGAGCCCGATCCTGCGCTCAACCGATGCCCACACACACACTGGGCAACGATCGGCTGTGGGAACCCTGACTGGTTTTCCACTCCCTTTCCTAAGGTGCTGAGGCCAACCGATGCCCTGGCTGAGATCAACTAACTCAGCAGAAACCAGGAGGGTTTGAGTGGGGGGGAACAGATCTTATAGAAGACTGTAGGAGAAGAACATGATATGGGAAAGAACAGAAAGCTGCAAGGCAGGAATGAACCTGCCAGTTGGCCTGCTCCCCAAGTAGGGCTCAGGATATGGGCAATGGTGCCAATAAATAGATAACAGACCCATGAACTACTGACAGTGTGGCCCTACCGAACCGCCATAAGTGAGATGGACAACACTGTTACTGCTGGATCTGGCAAAGGGAGAAGTGATAGTGCCCTAGCACTTGTTCTTCAAGGCACAGATAAATTCCTTGGGCTTTGCATCCAATTGCTCATTGTTTGAGCTTAGGTCCCAAAGGCTTTGGCTTCCAGAGGGGTTTGGTTTAACCAAAAGAAGTGAGTGGAGGTCCCAAACAGATCTTGGAGATGGGGTGGGGGGGAATTGCGGATCGACCATGGGGTCTGGAACTGAACCGAACTGAAGAGGGACCCAACATGCGAACCTGTCAGCTGACCAATAGGAGTCTTGATCTGGTTGGCATGGTGACATGGTGATTTTGCTCACACAGGGCTGTCTGCTCTGATTACAAGGTGCAAGCAGGCACCAGAGGTGCTGTGATCTGATTGGCTGACACTCACATCCTGGTTTATGCTGCTTTAATCTGTAGTGTTTATAAAGTGTTAATAAACATCATTCTGAAAGGAAAGGCCTATGTGTTCGACACGATAATTCAGTAAAAGTGAGAGCCTCATCAGCTGACATTTCAAACTATTTATATGAACTTTGCTTCTCGCCCATAGACCTCGGAGCCAGCTAGGGTCAATTACATCCGAATCTCTCGATTAGACTGTAACTCACTCCCGGGTATCCATTATTCTATTTATAAACCATCTGAACCCCTCGATTAGATTCCAGCCTGTAACTCACTCCCGGGTATCCATTATTCTATATATAAACCATCTGAACCACTCACTTAGATCCCAGCCTGTACCTTATATCGTTCCTATACAGCTATCTGAAGGGGCTGCTCCTCAACTTTTGGCTGCACTTCAGCCCTACGCTCCTGATTTTTGGACACCCGCTGCGGAGGGGGGCAGGTAAGTCGGAGGACCTTCTCGTGGGTCTGCTCCTGGGCCTAGCCAAGATGGCGATTTACAGGTCCAGGATGGGCACGACTCGTGGGAGTGGTTGTCCTGGCTGTCTGCCTCTCTTCTGAGGTATCCTCCATGCCCGGGTGGCCTTGGAGTGGGAACATGTGGTGTCTGCCAGTATGCTTGAGGCCTTTCATGACCGGTGGGCACCGTTGAGTATAGAGTGCCTTATAGGCACTGATAACATTATGATTTAATTGGGGAGGTTGCCTTTACTTTTATTGAGCTTCTCTTCGTTTGTTTGGACCATATGTTTCTTTCTTATATTAATGGAGCCCTAAAAGGGGCACTTGTGCTGATTCTTGTTTGGTGACCCTGGGGCAACCCAGTGTCACCATTATTGGTCCATCAAAATAAGCCCAGGTATCCATTATTCTATATATAAATCACCTGAACCCTCGATTAGATTCCAGCCTGTGTCTCACTCCTGGGTTTCTGTTATTCTATATATAATCCATCCAAACCCAGCCTGTAACTCATTCCTATGTATCTGATTCTATAAATAAACCATATGAACCCCTGAATTAGATTCAAGACTGTAACTCTTCCAAGATATTAATTCTGTATAAAAACAAATGAAAACCCCTTGATTAGATTCCAGTTTGTAATTCTCTCTCAGGTAGCTGTTAATCTGTGTGTAAATCATTCAAACCCCTCCATTAGATTCCAGCCTGTAACTCATTCCCCGGTGTCTATTATTCTATATATAAACCATCTGAATTCCTCAATTGGATCCCAATGTGTAGCTCACTTCAAGATAACCAGTACTTTATATATAAACAGTCCAAATTACTCAATTAGATTCTAACCTGTAATTCACTCCCAGGACAAAAGAACTTTAGAAGAGAATCAGATGCCCTCATGCACTGGGTCTCTATCTCAGCTATCGTCATGAGTCACTGAAGCAAGCAGTAACATTTGGTGACAGGTTGGTAATTGAGAAACTGCCTCTACCCTTTAGTTATCTCCGTAGTGTGTAGGCTGTGGGTGGAGCTGCCTAGCACCTGGCTCTCACTCCTCCCTGTCAATGTCTGTTAAACACAATAGGGTAGATTTGCGTCTGGTAGATTTCCTGTTCTCAGGACCCAGACTCGCGCCCGCACCGAGAGGCCCGAGGATCAGCAGGTATTGGTCCTCGGGCCTCAACTACATGCTCGGGGGCGAGCTGCTGGTGCCGGTCGTGTCTCCGCAGGCAGCTTGGCTGTCGAGAAAAATCAATTTCGTGCCGCCTGCCTCGCCGGCAGTGGCCCTCAGGCACGTTCCAGGAGCAGAGTTGGAGCGGGCAACAGGACGAGGTCAGGGGGCGGTGGGAGGACTCCTGCTCCTCCTGGCTCCACAGAAAGGTTCTTATTTAAAAAAAATCAAATAAAACTTACCTTTGGTTGTGGCCGCAGAAGAATCCTGAGTCCATTGGTAACAAGTTTTGTTGAGGGGTCCTTCAACAGGTGTTAGGCCCCTTATTAACATATTCAAATACCTGTGTTAAGCGGCTATCCTGGGCGCCTAAAATATGAGCCCGTAAATTTAGAAGTGGGCCCAAAGCCTGCGCGGGTCGGAAGCAGCCTGTCACACTGCTAAATTGGTACGCTTCGCGTCTGTTACACGCCCGAAAAATGGGCGCAACGTGTACCAAATTCTACCCCAATGATTCTCCACTTACCCAGCCATCTTAAAGTGAACTTGTCTTTCATTCATGGACATCAAATATTTGACAACAGTAACGCTTCTTCCAACAAGTACACTTTATGTTAACAGAGTAACTGATGGATTAAGACATGATCTGTAATCTAAGCCTTTCCCTCCTCTCATATTCCTGTTTCTCTCTTCCTGGCTCTCTTGTAATAGGTACAAGATTCTCCAGCTGGGAGAGTTAGTGGAGTTAGTGGGTAGGTTACCTACTCCCTGCAACAAGCACTAGATGGCGTGGAAGCAGCCTTCACATAAGAGGGAGTATCCACTTGGGCCTCTTGTAGACGGTGGGACAAGGTGTGCTGGTGGTGGACAAGGCGGGCACCTGAAATGGAGGGCTAAAGGTAGAGAAGAAAGGGAAATAAAAGATGATGTTCTAACTAGTGTCCTACTTGTTAGGAGTACGTCTTCAGCCTGAATAACTAGTGTGGATGAAAGACGTTGGAGACAGTTGGAGGAAAATTGCCACATTGTTGACTAAATTGTTGAATGTCACCTGCAAAGGATCTATGAGCACTTGCTAATGTCACTAAAATCCCACATCCTGATTCGATACCTTACACGACACACCTTCGATTAATACTCCAACCACTTTTCCTGTGTTGTATGGTCAAACTTTAGTAAATCATCAACTTTGCTTCCAATTTCCACCCTTCCCTCGCCTTCACATGGTCCATCTCTGACTTTTCCCTTCCGTTCCTCAACTTCTCTATCTCCATTTCCAGGGATAGGCTGTCAACCAATATCTATCATAAGCCCACTGACTCCCACAGCTACCTTGATTACACTTCCTCCCAACCCGCTTCCTGTAAGGACAGCTACAGGTGAGGTGCCTGAAGATTGGAGGGTAGCAAATGTTGTGCCTTTGTTTAAGAAGGGCGGCAGGGAAAAGCCTGGGAACTACAGACAGGTGAGCCTGACATCTGTAGTGGGTAAGTTGTTAGAGGGTATTCTGAGAGACAGGATCTACGGGCATTTGGAGAGGCAGGGACTGATTAGGAACAGTCAGCATGGTTTTGAGAGAGGAAAATCATGTCTCACGAATTTGATTGAGTTTTTTGAAGGGGTAACCAAGAAGATAGATGAGGGCTGTGCAGTAGACGTGGTCTACATGGACTTTAGCAAAGCCTTTGACAAGGTACCGCATGGTAGGTTGTTACATAAGGTTAAATCTCACGGGATCCAAGGTGAGGTAGCCAATTGGATACAAAATTGGATTGACGACAGAAGACAGAGGGTGGTTGTAGAGGGTTGTTTTTCAAACTGGAGGCCTGTGACCAGCGGTGTGCCTCAGGGATCGGAGCTGGGTCCGCTGTTATTTGTTATTTATATTAATGATTTGGATGAGAATTTAGGAGGCATGGTTAGTAAGTTTGCAGATGACACCAAGATTGGTGGCATTGTGGACAGTGAAGAAGGTTATCTAGGATTGCAACGGGATCTTGATACATTGGGCCAGTGGGCCGATGAATGGCAGATGGAGTTTAATTTAGATAAATGTGAGGTGATGCATTTTGGTAGATCGAATCGGGCCAGGACCTACTCCGTTAATGGTAGGGCGTTGGGGAGAATGATAGAACAAAGAGATCTAGGAGTACAGGTTCATAGCTCCTTGAAAGTGGAGTCACAGGTGGATAGGGTGGTGAAGAAGGCATTCAGCATGCTTGGTTTCATTGGTCAGAACATTGAATACAGGAGTTGGGATGTCTTGTTGAAGTTGTACAAGACATTAGTAAGGCCACACTTGGAGTACTGTGTACAGTTCTGGTCACCCTATTATAGAAAGGATATTATTAAACTAGAAAGAGTGCAGAAAAGATTTCCTAGGATGCTACCGGGACTTGATGGTTTGACTTATAGGGAGAGGTTGGATAGACTGAGAACTTTTTTCCCTGGAGAGTAGGAGGTTTAGGGGTGATCTTATAGAAGTCTATAAAATAATGAGGGGCATAGATAAGGTAGATAGTCAAAATCTTTTCCCAAAGGTAGGGGAGTCTATAACAAGTAGGCATAGATTTAAGGTGAGAGGGGAGAGATACAAAAGGGTCCAGAGGGGCAATTTTTTCACTCAAAGGGTGGTGAGTGTCTGGAACGAGCTGCCAGAGGCAGTAGTAGAGGCGGGTACAATTTTGTCTTTTAAAAAGCGTTTGGACAGTTACATGGGTAAGATAGGTATAGAGGGATATGGGCCAAGTGCAGGCAATTGGGACTAGCTTAGTGGTATAAACTGGGCGACATGGACATGTTGGGCCGAAGGGCCTGTTTCCATGTTGTAAACTTCTATGATTCTATGACTCTATTCCCTTCTCCCAGTTTCTCCGTCTCCATCACATTTGTTCTGACGATACCACCTTCCACACCAGTGCTTCCGACATGTCTTCCTTTTTCTTCACCTGAGGATTCCCCTTCACTGTAGTTGACAGGGTCCTCGACCGTGTTCATCCTATTTCCTGCACTTCTGCCCTTAACCCTTCCCTTCCCTCCCAGAACCATGATAGGGTCCCCCTTGTCCTCACCTTCCACCCGACCAGCCTCTACATTCAACGTATCAACCTCCGCCATTTC
The DNA here is from genome assembly GCF_035084215.1 of Heptranchias perlo. Lineage (NCBI taxonomy): Eukaryota > Metazoa > Chordata > Chondrichthyes > Hexanchiformes > Hexanchidae > Heptranchias > Heptranchias perlo. The sequence continues at coordinate 59,485,095 of NC_090337.1, forward strand.
CGCCACCTCCAGCACGATCCCACCACCAAACACATCTTCCCCTCCCCTCCCCTTTCAGCATTCCGAAGGGACCGCTCCCTCCGTGACACCCTGGTCCACTCTTCCATCACTCCCAACACCCGCTCTCCTCCCCACGGCACCTTCCCGTGCGAGCACAGGCGATGCAACACCTGCCCTTTCACCTCCTCCCTTCCCACCGTCCAGGGCCCCAAACAGTCCTTCCAGATGAAACAGCGGTTTACTTGTACTTCTTTCAATTTAGTATTCTGTATCCGCTGCTCACAATGCGGTCTCCTCTACAATGGGGAGACCTAACGCAGATTGGGTGATTGCTTTGCTGAACACCTCGCTCTGTCCGCAAGTGTGACCCTGACCTGCCGGTCGCTTGCCCTTTTAATTCCCTGTCCCACTCCCCCTCTGACCTCTCTGTCCTCGGCCTCTTACACTGTTCCAATGAAACTCAACGGAAGCTCGAGGAACAGCACCTCATCTTTCGATTAGGCACTTTACAACCTTCTGGACTCAACACTGATTTCAATAACTTCAGATCATAACCACTGCTCCCATTTTTCCAGTCAGCTAGTGCTTGTAATGGTTCTGCTGCTGCCATTTACAGCTACTCCTGATCAATCTTGATCCTGATAACCTGTCCCATTACCACCTTCCTTGCCTTGCACCATCATCCTTTTTGTCATTTAATCACTCGTGCCCTCTACCCGATCACAGAGCTTCCCTTTTGTTCTTTCCTTCCCTCCTCCACCTTTCTCTGGCTCTGGACTTGCTCAAAAACTTTAACTCTTTAACATCTTCCAGTTCTGACGAAAGGTCTTCGACCTGAAACATTAACTCTTGTTTCTCTCTCCACAGATGCTGCCTGACTTACTGAGTATTTCCAGCATTTTCTGTTTTTATTTCAGTAAATCGTGACAGTCCCTGCAGGAATTCCATTCATTCAAGCTGGAACTGTTTTCTCTCTGCTTCCGAGATTCCAATTTTTCTTGCGATCCAGTTTCTCCCTGCGTGTCTCTCTCTCAGGCCTGTCGCTCACCGACCGAGATAATAAGCAAGCTGTGTGCTAGAACAAAATGCCTGCCAGAATTCTCGGGAAAGATCGTCACATGTGGCTGTCTGTGGCCCCGAAAATCTCGGGGTGCAACCCAGCCGGGATGAGTCTGCCAAGACCTCTGCCGCTGACCCCTCCCCCCAAAGGTTGCAGGGTCAGGGGAAGGTTCCTTAATAATCATGCCAATCGTGGGGGCCGAGAAAGTCCGGCAGAGTTAGTGGAGTCAGGAAGAGTTGTCGGTTCCCCCATTCCCCTCCCTAAGTGAGGGTGCCCACAGCGTTGACAAATGCTTTTAAATGCTTTGGGGGTATCAGTCCTTGATCGTCGCATGGATCCCCAGGCGGTCCCCATTTCCACCCCTGTCGCAGAGGTATGCCTAGTCTGACCAGGGGGACTTCCACCAACTGTACAATAGATCCCTTTCTGGCCCCCCGAGTGTGGGAACTTCCAATCTAGAGAATCCCTGCCCCCCCCCTACCTCGCTATCCCTGCTCTTCTCAAACGATGATGGCCCTGTCTTAGGGCGGGCAGCGTCTCCTCTCCCATAGGCCATCTGGATTCTTCGAAGCAAGACCAGGATCAGAATGGCCAGGAACTAAGCCTGGGCCCGGTGTATCTGGATACCAACCTAGTTCCTGGCTGTTTCTGATGAAGTCCCACCAAAATCACAGCGATGGTACGTTGGAATGGCTGTGGATCTTTAAAGGAGGGCCTTTATTTCTACTGATGGTTAATCCAGTTCAGTCTTTCCATGAGCTGCTCTCAGCTAATGCCCTGTGTTACTGACTGTATCTCTACTGATGTTAATCCAGCTCCCTCACACTGTCACTCACTAACCCCTCCCCCAGCACCCTGTGTTACTGACTGTATCTCTACTGATGTTAATCCAGCTCCCTCACACTGTCACTCAGTGACCCCTCCTCCAGCGCCCTGTGTTACTGACTGTATCTCTACTGATGTTAATCCAGCTCCCTCACACTGTCACTCACTAACCCCTCCCAACCAGCGCCCTGTGTTACTGACTGTATCTCTACTGATGTTAATCCAGCTCCCTCACACTGTCACTCAGTGACCCCTCCCAACCAGCGCCCTGTGTTACTGACTGTATCTCTACTGATATAAATCCAGCTCCCTCACATTGTCACTCAGTGACCCCTCCCATCCAGCGCCCTGTGTTACTGACTGTATCTCTACTGATGGTAATCCATATCCTTTGACCTTGAGTCACTCACTGCCGGTATAATATTTGGCGAGGTCTGTGAGGAGATGACCAACTGGACCCTCTTTGTGTGTGGAACTGGAAAGTGCCTTTTCTCTTCCTCCCTGTTAAACTTTTGTGATGGTAAGAAAACTGCGAGGGGTGAAAGCAGACTATTCCCATTACTGGGCGGGAGCTTTAAGTCAGTCACCAACACGGCACGAGCTGGTGAGCTCAGTGTTTACAAAGAATGTGGACTGACTGGGGGAGGGGCCATCAACTCAGCGATGGGATGGGAGATTCCACTCAGCAGCTCTATGATAGCACAGATGAGATCAGCACAGGAGATAGCCTCCGTATGGCGCCTGAAACTCTTGCTAGACAGAACATACAGTATCACTGTGGTCCTGGCAAACACACCTCCTCCTGCAACACGATTGTCAGCAATCGAGGCTCAGGGCTTCTTAACCCTGTCCCATTCAAATAGCCCCAGCACTGCAGGGACACTGTCCTCTCCTTTTTGATGGAGGGGGCGGGGGATGGGGGAAGCCTTTATGCCATGGTTGATTAAGTGCCAGATCATCGACACAGATACCACCATCACACGAGAGGACACCACCCACCAGGTGCATGGTTCATACTCCTGTGACTCGGCGAACGTTGTCTACCTCATACGTTGCAGTAAAGGATGCCCCAGAGCATGGTACATTAGCGAGACCATGCAGACACTGCGACAACGGATGAACGGACACCGCGCAACAATCGCCAGACAGGAGGGTTCCCTCCCAGTCGGGGAACACTTCAGCAGTCAAGGACATTCAGCCACCGACCTTCGGGTAAGCGTACTCCAAGGCGGCCTTCGAGACACACGACAACGCAAAATCGTCGAGCAGAAATTGATAGCCAAGTTCCGCACCCATGAGGACGGCCTCAACCGGGATCTTGGGTTCATGTCACGCTACACGTAACCCCACCAGCGAACAAAAGTTATCTGTTTTTAATATAAAATCGGGTCATTCTCTGTCTTTCTCTTCCTTTCGGATGTTTCTCCCTCTCTCTGTCTTGTGTTCTGGCCGTTTGTGTATTCGGTGGTCCTGTAGATAACACCTCTCTGTCTGAACACTTTGATTGCCTTGACAACGGGCAGTTGGAAAGATTATCTGTAATCACCAGGTATTGTTCTCTGACTATAAATGCGAAACGTTCAAGGAATTCCACACTTCACCTGACGAAGGAGATAATCTCCGAAAGCTTGTGATTTTCAAATAAAATTGTTGGACTATAACCTGGTGTTGTAAGATTCTTTTCATTTGTCAACCCCAGTCCATCACCGGCATCTCCACATCATGGTTGATTAAGGAACAGTAATCACTTCATCACACATCAATCCCAGGTCGTTCGCTTTTGGATTCAATTGTTTTTTTTCCCTCTTCTGATTGTGTTGCTCTCTCACCTGAAAGTGCCAATGCTCGCTGAGGGAGGGGTTTTACAGTTGCAACAGGACGCCTTTCGGTACCTCAGCCCAGGTCTTATTATTCACATGTGACCCCCCCCACCCAAGGCAGTAGAGTCAGTCGGCAATTTGACCACTGGGACTTCATAACAGAGTCTGCCCTGTTCCCTCTCGATGTCTAAATACGCACACTTTCCAGTAGATAGTGATCGGGAGCTTTTATTGCATGGGATTCTAGGATTCTAACCAGACTTTTGGGACTCTCACACTGTGATTCCATCCGCTTTTCCGTGAAAACCAAAATCTAGTGTCTTTGATAATTATAGTGATTTGAGGAGAGTGAAAGGCCAGAGATTAGAACCTGGTTCACCCCACGTGGGAAAAATGTTCTGAAGATATTGCTTTGCGATCTCTGAGGGAAATTGAGGAAGGTTCCAGATCAATAGCTTATTTACCAATAACAACTCAATAATGGAGCACAAAATACATTTCAGCAGAAGTCAAGACCACAAGGTTTGATCTTCCTTCCAAGCACCAACACTACTATCTCCCCATTATAGCACCTGACTGATCCTTTAATAAGCCCAGTGCCCTGGCCTGGCCCATGCTCTCTGGTGACCCGTTCCAGTTTTTGGTCACCCTTCACAAAAAGAAATATTTCCTGAAGTCTGTCCTGAATTTGCCCTTCACAATTTGACCCTGCCCCCCTCCTGTCCTGCTACATCTGAAGATATAGTTTTAGATATACGGGGGGTATAAATCCATCTTGGGCAGTTGTGCCTGAAAGGGTGGCAGAGGCAGAAACCCTCACCATGATGAAAAAGTATTTGGATGTGCACTTGAAGTGCATAACCTACAAGGCTACGGACCAAGTGCTGGAAAGTGGGATTAGGCTGGATGGCTCTTTATTGGCCAGCACAGACACGATGGGCCGAATGGCCTCCTTCTGTGCCGTAAATTTCTATGACTCTATAATGGGCGATAGTGAATCGGCAGCCCGATCCTTCAATGGAAAAGAAAGTCGGGCAGAGTGTAAAACGGGCTGCCGATTTGCTATCGCCTGCTGAGTGCTGCCGCCGAAGATAAATTTATACCCCTCTGTCTCTATCCTGTTAACTATCTCACACGCCTCTGATAGATCTCTTCCTGAGGCTGAAGAGCTCCAACTTAACAAGGTGTTCCTCAGGCCTCTTCCTGCTGACGCTGGGGATCAGTCTCGTTGCTCTCCTCTGCAGTGCTGGAGGAGATGGTAAACCCCAAGAACGCCTCCTCATGTGCTCCTAGTGGAACAACACAGTCCTCAAAGGATGGCAAAAAAATATCAGAACAAATTCAGAGACTACTTTCAGCCTGTCCCTTTAATTTTGGCAGCCACTGAAGCACAGCATTGAGACCCGGAGCTGGGTTTACACAGAGAACAGCCTATCCCTGACCTAGAGCTAACGGGAATACAGGAATGCTGGTCACAGGGCCTAGTGAGACCCATTCACCCCTATTTTAATGTTATTTAAGTAACCTGGGGGTGCAAGGAAGCTCTGACCTGGCAAAGCACAACTGAAAGTACCTGATTAGGAACACTTGGGGTGCACAGCAGAGGAAAATCAATTCTTACAGTCTCTGATCGAAGAGCAGCTGTTGACGGAACTCTATACACCACCCAAAGGGGCAATGGCACAATGAACAAAACTATTGGAGGGCCATCAAGCCTAACAACTCTGCACTGGTGTCAGCTGTGGCTCAGAGGTGGCACTCCCACCTCTTGAAATCAGGAAGGTCATGGGTTCAAGTCCCACTCCAGAGGCTGAGAATATAATCTATGCTGACAGTGCAGTACTGAGGGAGTGCTGCAATGCTGGAGGTGCTGTCTTTCAGATTAAACCAAACCAAAGCCCCATCTGCCCTCTCAAGTGGATGTGAATGATCCCATAGCACTATTTTAAAGAAGAGCAGGGGAGTTCTCCCCAGGGCCCTTACCAACATTTATCCTTTAACCAACATCATTAAAAGCAGATTATCTGGTCATTATCATATTGCTGTTTGTGGGTCCACACCTCCTGCACAAATTGGCTGCTCCGTTTCCTACATTACAACAGTAACTACACTTCAAAAGTATTTCATTGGTAGTAAATTGCTTTTGGGACGTCTTGAGGCCATGAAAGGAGTAATATAAATGCAAGTCTTTCCTTCTTACTGAATTCCTATCATGTGGAAGAAATCTGACCTTTAACAAGCAGAATCTTAGCAGTTTAACACCTCAGTGAACAATGGGACAATGACCTGAGTCTTCATGTTTCCTGCCTGTGACTACTTTAACGCATGCCGACTATCAGAAATGCCTGTCATCCAATCTTCTGCTTCCTACATGTTAGCTGTGACAGGTTACAAAATTTCACACCGCTGAGGACAAGTCATTAGCTTTCCAAACCCATATAAAAGAGACACTACCTGGAAGACCCCTTCAGCTATTTTGGGGTATGCCATTTGGGACATTTGACTATGTTAAAGGTGCTGAATAAATGCAAGTTGCTGTTGTTGTTAAAGAGGAGTTTGGGTTGTTAGATAATTACTGTACTAATTTAACTTTGGCACTAATGTCAGTCTTGGCTCAGTAGAGGCACTCTCGCCTCTGAGTCAGATGGGTGTGGATTCAAGCCCCACTCCAGAAACTTTGAGCCCATAATCTAGGATGGCATTTCAGCACTGCACTGTTGAAGGGGCCGTCTTTTGGATGAGATGTTAAACCGAGGCCCCGTCTCCTGTCTCATAGTACACATAAGAGGTCCCGTAGCACTATTCGAAGAAGAGCAGGGAAGTTCTCCTGGTGTCGTGGCCAACATTTATCCCTCAACCAACACCACCAAATACAAATCGTAGAATCATAGAATGGTTACCGCATGGAAGGAGGCCATTCGGCCCAACAAATCTGTGCCGGCTCTCTGCAAGTGAGGTCAGTTTTCTAACAGATTTCTTCCACATGATAGGAATTCAGTAAGAAGGAAAGAAAGATTTGCATTTATATTACTCCTTTCATGGCCTCAAGACATTTCTCTGCAATCCAGCTAGTCCCACTTCCCCTGCCCTATCCCCGTAGCCATGCAAATTTTTTCCTTTCAAGTACTTATCCAGTTCCCTTTTGAAGGCCATGATTGAATCTGCCTCCACCACCCCCTCAGGCAGTGCATTCCAGATCCTAACCACTCGCTGCGTAAAGAAGTTTTTCCTCATATCACCTTTGGTTCTTTTGCCAATCACCTTAATTCTATGCCCTCTGGTTCTTGACCCTTAGGCCAATGGGAACAGTTTCTCTCTATCTACTTTGTCTAGGCCCTTCATGATTTTGAATACCTCTATCAAATCTCCTCTCAACTTTCTCTGTTCCAAGGAGAACAACCCCAGCTTCTCCAATCTATCCATGTAACTAAAGTCCCTCAACCCTGGAGTGATTCTAGTAAATCTCTTCTGCACCCTCTCTAAGGCATTCACATCTTTCCTAAAGTGCGGTGCCCAGAACTGGACACAATATTCCAATTGTGGCCGAACCAGTGTTTTATAAAGGTTCATCATGATTTCATTGCTTTTGTACTCTATACCTCTATTTATAAAGCCCAGGATCCCGTATACCTTTTTAACTGCTTTCTCAACCTGCCCTGCCACTTTCAACGATTTGTGTATATATATTCCCAGATCTCCCTGTTCCTGTACGTCTTTCAGAATTGTGCCCTTTAATTTATATTGCCTCACCTCATTCTTCCTACTGAAAAGTATCACTTTGCATTTTTCTGCGTTAAATTTCATCTGCCACATGTCCGCCCATGTTACCAGCCTGTCTATATCCTCTTGAAGTCTATCACTATCCTCCTCACTGTTCACTACACTTCCAAGTTTTGTGTCATCTGCAAATTTGGAAATTGTGCCCTGTACACCCAAGCCAAAAAGAACTGGTCATTTATCTATTTGGTGTTTGTGGGAGCTTGCTACGTGTAAATTGGCTTCGTGTTTACCCACATAACAACCGTGACTGCACTTCAAAAATTAATTAATTGGCTGTGAAGCACTTTGAGATGACCTGAGGTTGTGAATGGTGTTATATAAATGCAATTATTTTTCTTATTGGCTTAGTTTCCTAACATTCAATTTCTTTTGCCCTAGCACAACTTCCTCGGACTTGTACTCTACTGTTTTGGTTCTAAAAGGTAGCTTTCCATTTACCTTGTCATCTTGTTCCACAGTGATTGGACATGTTCAGTGTCAAATCCACTAACATTCCTAGATCTTTTTTAACTTCACTCTTAGCTATTTCGACACCATCCATGGAATACTCCATTTTTCCTATGTGCAGTACTCTACACTTGTCCTTATTAATAACCCTGATGCACTGAAATCAAGAAGCAGTCATGCTACACTGACAAGTTCAGGGTAATTCCCACTTGAACATTTTCGATTTACTTTGGGCTGGGTGAAGTCCCCATGAGCACCCCTTCTCTTCTTGCTCAGCCTCGCCCCTCCCTATCTCTGTAACTTCCTCCAACCCTACAACCTCTGAGATCTCTGCGCTCCTCCAATTCTGGTCTCTTGCGCATCCCCCCTTACTTCATCGCACATTGGCGGTCTAGGCTCTAAGATCTGAAAGTACCCCCCCAAACCACTCCACCTCTCTCTCCTTTAAAACTGTTCTTAATACCTACCTCTTTGACCAAGTGTTTGGTCACTTGTCCTAACGTCTTCTTCTTTGGCTGGGTGTCAATTTTTGTCTGATTATGCTCCCGTGAAGCGCCTTGGAATGTTTTACTACATTAAAGGTGCTATATAAATACTTGTTGTTGTTGTAGTAGTAGTAGTAGTAGTAGTTGTCGTAGTGGTGGTGGTGGTGGTGGTAGTAGTAGTAGTAGTAGTATCAGCATCATCATCATTGGAGAGTTGTAAGTCAAACTTCCTTATTTTGGCCCGGGTGAAGAGAGGTCAGTAGCGAGCTCCAGATATTGCCTTGACCCATTTCACATTGAATACATCTACAGAGAATTTCATACCATGATACTTAGGATTTACCTTCTGTGGTCTGGCTCAACCATCTTAAACACCCAGACGTCCTTTACAAATAGGCATCCCTCACACTTTTCCTGTTCCTCCTACCCCTCCTGACTGCTGTACTTTTGTGGGTTATATTCACTTCCTTTGTCCTGGGTGGTGAGATGTCAATTTAAAACAGCTTTCAGGAAAATTTCCCTATTCAGAATGAGAAATGTTTGGGCATGTTCAAAATGCAATTGGATTCTAAGATGGGAGAGTTAGGCTACTGGAGGGATGTGTTTCGATGGGAGACTTAGGGCACTAAAAGGATGATCTTCTTTGGGTGAGTTCGAGGACTAGAGGAATGAGCTTCAATAGTGTTAGGGCATTGGGGAATGAGCTTTGAAAGGAGAGTTAGGTGATTAGATGGATGAGCTTCGATGGGAGAGTTAAGGAACTAGAGAATAGGCTTTGGTGAGAGTTAGGTCACTAGGGGAATGAGCTTTAAAAGGAAAGTTAGGTGATTAGATGGATGGGCTTCGATGGTGGAGATAGGGTATTGGAGGGATGGGCTTTGATGGGAGAGTTAGGATGTCAGAGAGATAAGCTTTGATGGGAGAGTTAGGTGATTAGAGTGAAGGGTTTTGCTGGGCCCAATGATCTATTCTTGTCCTTGACATTTCTTATATTCTTATGCAACTACATGTGAGCTTTGGGTGAAAGTGACACAGACTCGCTCCATTGTAATGACACTTTCTATGCTCTGATCAGGGGTAGGCACTGCCTGAAGCCCATTTAACTCAAAAGGGAAATGCCAAAATAGAACAAAATTGATCTTTTTTTTCAAAATCATTTCCTTCTCAATTAGGACTTTGCTTTACACAAGGCGTATCCTACAGAGGGGCTCTTGTTGGTGAGACACAAGACAAACACCACTGAAAAATGACAAAAATACTGCCTTATCTTTTAAGCAAAGAGAAATTGAAAGATAAGAGCAGGGAACCTCTCGGAGGCTGAATTGAAAGAATGGTTTTCACTTCAAAAGGAAAAGACCAAGCAAAGCAGGATCTTTAAATAGAAAAGAAGTCATTAAAAACTGTGGAAGAAAACCTTTTCTGCAGGACTTCCCTCGAGAGGGAGAAGCGCCGAAAGGATCATTTCAAGCGGTTTGCGTTACAGGGTCACGGGGTAAATGAAATGAAGATCGCCTAGCACAAGGGGTTTTAACAAAATCTGTCTCCTGGAGCTCTTTCTGGGTATAAACATGCTGTAAGGGACCCCTTCAAGGATAACTTTAATAGAACGCTCCTGTCTGCATGGATTTATTTCTGATTCTCACTAGTCATTGCTCCAGCTGTTTACTACCTGTTTCCACGTCAACAAATCAGAACCCATTGATCGATCTGTTCATCACCATCAGGTGTCAACTGCCATTTGGTTTAATTTCTGACGTAAGTTTTGCAGCTGACTTTCATAAGCATACAGATTTTCTGGCACTTCAATTTTTAAAATCTGACATGGATACTTAAATAGTGAGTGGGTCATCGGGCGTCATCATACTCTGTGGATTCATTAAAACAACAACTAGCTGTCAATATTACGATTACGTAAATTCGGCATGTTCTCACTGGAAAAGAAAGGTTGAGAGGTGATATGATTGCTGTCTTTAGCATTCTAAAGGGATTAGATAATGTAGGGCCATGACAAGCTGTTACACCATGTCCAGAACAGTAGAACCAGAGGAAACGGCCTGCGTTTGAAGTGGGATAAATTCAAAACTAATCTGCAGAAAAAATTATTTCAGTGAGCTAGTGGGAACTCTATGGAACAGGCTCCCTATGGACATAGGGGAAGCAGATAGTGTTGATTCATTCACATGCAAATATTTTGGGATACAGTATATGAGTAATTTGAGACATATCATATGGCAAGTGCAGCATGCTTTAGACCTATGGTTCCCAAAGCTCTCCACCACAGGGGATGTTCCTTGCCTTATGTCTGGGTCTGTTGTAGACTAATTGATAGAGATTGATTGCCACGATTAGTCAACAACTCCATTATCATTGTATCATGCACCCGCAGTTCGCTGGCGGCATTTAAATGCGGCCTGAACCCGAACCGGCAGGTGAAGCGGCTGCTTCTGCTGACTTTGCGTCCATTCTGGGCGGGCATCGAATTTCCTGGCCGGTGGCTCCAGTTGAAGAGCTAGCACTGGCACAGGTGCAATGGGCTGAATGGCCTCCTTCTGTGCTATGAAAGATAATACGGGGCCTTGTTCTATTAATCACTGACACTAGCTATGATTACAAGGAGATGAATTCTGGTCACCAAAGGGGTCTTGTTATTAGTGTTGGTCATGGTGGTGTGTTTGTCAAAGAGAGATAGATGGCCGATGATCTGAGATGGCAGTGGGCCCGATGTTGCATCTCCTGATTATCAAGAGCTGTCACCGCTTCAGAAATCAGTTGTTAAAAGAAGTCTTTGCACAGAGTGCGGTTAGAATGTGGAATATTCTGCCACAAAGTGTTATCGAAGCAGAGTGCACATTTGTTTTGTTAAAAGGCGATTAGATAATTGCTCAAAAAAGAGGACTATCAAAGGTTATGGAGAGCAAGTTGGAATGTGGGATTAGATTAGGTGGGTCATGTGAAGTAAACCACCAGTACAGACTTGATGGGCCAAATGGTCTGTTTCTAGGAACATAGGAACAGGAGTAGGCCATTCAGCCCCTCAACCCTGCTCCACCATTCAACCAAATCATGGCTGATCTGTACCTCAACTATTTTTGCCCACCTTGGTTCTACATCTCTTAATACCTTAACCTAACAAAAATCTATCAATTTCAGTCTTGAAAGCTCCAATTGTCCTAGCATGCGTGAAAAAATTCTTCCTGATTTCCATCCTGAATGGCCTAAGTCTAATTTTAAGATTATGTCCACTTGCCTTTGATTTCCCCACCAGAGAAAATAGTTTCTATCTATCCTATCGAATCCTTTTCATATTTTAAAGACCTCGATCTGATCACCTCTCAAACTTCTATAGTCAAGCGAATACAAGCCAAGTTAATGGAACCTGTCTTCATAACTTAACCCTCTAATCCCCGGTATCGTTCTGGTGACTCTGCGCTCCATCTTTCTGTGCAGGCACCTGCTATGATTTGTGAAGTATATCTAGTCTGTGCTTGACTAGCAATAGAATTCCTTCCCTGTGAGGATTACACCTTGCTCTCCACCCCCTGATCTCCGGGACTGTTCTGGCTGCCTGCTTCAGGCACCTCATATCAGCTAAAAGCTTGTTCCACTTTGGGTAGACAGCAGTTCAGGTGTCCCTCCATCCCACAAATTATTTTGCATGTTTCGCTGTTGTTAGGAGTAGCGACTCCTGCCCCGATAATTGCTTTCTCAGATTTTTCATTTCATATCCAAAGTCTACACATGACCAACTTGCGACATTGACAGGCGACTGTTGAACACTTTTCTACGTCACTCCTCCGTCTGCTGTTTTAACTGGAGGCGTTCACCCATTTATTTTAAATCCTTTAAGACGCACATTAAAATATTGGATAAAGAAATGTCAGATGAATGCATTAAGCATTCTTAGGCTGCTATTGCATGCAGTACGGTTTAGTCTAAAACTAGTTTTCTAAATGAGAAACTAATCCGACGCCCTCCTTAGAATGTCCCCGGGAACCTTCCCTTCACTGCTGAGGAGATGCTTTTAGAAACTGCCCCCTGGATAAAATGTTTCCTTTTTAAATTTTTTTTTTGCAAATCAACAGAAAGGTCTCTGCCAGGACTTGATGAATTCTCTGAAAGAATCTCAAAAATGATAGATTAAAACAATTAAACAACTTGGCAGAGTCCCTGCTACTGCTTCAGTGTAGGCCAAAGCCTCTCGGATTACTTTGCAGAGATTGCTCCTGATGACCCCTGTGGCCTCTCGGATGACAGCAGCCCCCCCCCTGCTTCAGGCAGCATTTTTTCCTGCTGGCTTCTCATTGATTCTAATAGTCTTAATAGAGAAAATGGGCTCAGATGTTCAGGCCAATCAGTCTGCAATCAGTCTCTGGGTCTCCCCAGCTGGAGCCAAGCGGCGAGGCTTGGTAAACAGTGAGGAGACGGTAAACAGACCATCGGAGCCTGGAAACCTTAACAGATCTGGTGCTATGTAAGTCTGGGAGAGAGAGATGACTCTTGTTTTCTGGGCTCAGCAAATGAGGTACAGTATTGTCGACTCCTTGACTGACAGCCATATAAAGCAGCACCTTATAATTACACCTACTAATCCTATCACAGGTCCCTGTAGCGGGTAATTTTTTTTCGTTATCATTTTATTTGTCGCCATGAAAAGTTGGATTTCCTTTGTAGAACACTGCAAGAAAAATGCGCCTATATTTCAGTGAGGGACAAATCAAATGGGGTTATAAGTAAGGGAGGATGGTGACTGTGAGCCCAACCCTAAACTACATGCATTTAAACAAGGCAGAAGATCTACAAATGCTGGAAATCTGAAATAAAGAACAACAGAAAATGGAAATAACATAGAAGGTTATGAGTGAACGAAGCATTGTAGGTAGCTGTTGAGGAAGTCAGAGGTCCCCTATCACAAAACAGTCATGCATGGTAAATATTCAAATGAGTGAAAGCAAGTGTTAAGGGACTGAAAGAGCACAATGTACCATACATGCTTTGGCATTTATTTAAGAGAATGTTGTGGTGCTTGGACCAACTTTAGCAGACCAACCGAGATCTCTGGACCTCCTGCACACTTCAAATCATGTCCTTTGGGAGTTACTGTGCTTGTTGATATGGGTTATCACCACCTCCCATGCCCATTGGACCACCCTCTTATGGGGCCTGTGGCATGGGGTTCCAAAGATAGTTGCCTTTTCGAGCTTCACTTGCTCCAAGGGAACCTCAACAGTGGCAGCTGACCCGCTGACCCGCACTTTCTGTTTTTGTTTTAGGGTCACTTTCCCCCCATATTGGTGGCGATTTGGCAGGTCTCCCGAGATCTGCACCCCTTGGCTCCTCAGCTGAGGCTCTGCGTGTTGCTCCTTCAGCCTGTTCCATCGTTTGCCCGATTCCAAAATAAATCACACTTCCACAAACAATTCCTCCTCCAACACCCATCTGCAGGCTTTTAAATCCTGAGAACTCATTTGCTTAATGAACCAAACATGGAAGTCTGAATGTGGCCAAATCAATGGGTATGAGGTCCTCCCCCACCCTTGGTCCATGCCTAGGCCAGAAAATTTACCTTCTGGAGTCTGAGAAGTCCACTACCTTTTATGAATTCATGCTCCCCAACTGCTGCTGACACTTGCCCATTTTACGTGGTAAAGCAGCAAGAAACACAAAATTAAAGGCTCCACTTCTTGTACTTTCTACAAATTCTTATCACTCCTCAATAGATTATAGCAAACTGGCCGTTAGCTCGTTCCAGACTAAACTGAGGGGTTCTGAACTTGTGCAATCTAAACCAGGGTTCATGTAACCATGCCACTCAGAGTAACAGCAAAAACATTGCTATACCAGCTTGTGAAACATATTCGGGTGGTCCTCGAGTTCAAAACTGCTCCCAATTTTCCATAATTGACACTCATAGACCATAAGGATGGTGTGGGAATTCCAAACATTCATACCGTGTGGATAAGGCACATTGGAGGCAGATTTTTCTGTCACTGCACCCAAGCGTATTGGATCTCCTGATCACAGGTACAAGAGGAAAATTGGTCAGGGAGGTTCATATTAATTCAAATGGACTGAAAATCAAACAGGCTCCATTACCTGTGTGCAATGCTCCCCGCCTGATTTTCCTCTATGTGTATGTACTCGGGCACTATAGTGCACCCAGATGTTCCAATATACCCAGATGTTCCAACACACCCAGGTGTTCCAATATACCCAAGCACAGTAACAGGAAAATCTGCCTAATTGTTGGCACACAGTAAGGGAGTCTGACCCAGGAATGCTTGGTGCTGACAGCACGTGGGAAAACTGGCACTGATATTCACCCCAAACCTTTTTTCAAAGCTTCCCGTTCTGATACTCTTACTCACTAGCAATGAGCAAGGTTGCCTACAGTGGCCTACAGAACTGAATCAAAGACCTCAAACCCCACTTTTGCTCAATATTAAATCAATAACCAGAGCATTCCTCCAACAAGGGAGTGAGGGGACCTTGTCTCCTCTTCAGTATGGCCATGAAGCCCAGCCAATGATAAACACAACAAATCAAGACATACACAAAATGTAGGCTGGAGGAAAGGAACACATAGGCCCCGATTTTAACCGTACCCGCCCGGCCATGGGAGAAGTGAAAATCTTCTGGGTCAGCTTTCCGTTTGCATGCCGCTCCATTCCTGGCCCGTGACATTTTAACTTAACTGACTTTCAAGTCAGCTTAGGCTTTCGGTGCAGGCGGGCGGGAGCCTCGTGAATATTATGCAAATCAGGTTGTCTTTTGCAATTCTTACCCCGATGCAAACCTGTCGGAATTGTCTGCAGACTGCATCCCTTCTAAGATCAGTGGCTACACTGGCACCCCAGAGGGCATAGATAGCGAGATAGAGGGGCCTGCACCTGGTGAACACACAGCACAGGTGAGCAGAAACAGTGCAAGGAATGGGGAAGGTGTAAAGGGTACGATAGTATGGTTGTTATGTTACTGGACTAGTAATCCAGAGGCCTTGATTAATGTTCCAGAAGAACGTGAGTTCAAATCCCAACAGGGCAATTAGCGAATTTGAATTCAGTTTCAAAAAAAAAATTGGAAATAAAAAGCTCGTATCAATAAAAGTGATCATGAAGCTGTTGGATTGTTGTAAAAACCTAACTGGTTCACTAATGTCCTTTAGGGAAGGAAACCTGCCGTCCTTACCTGGTCTGGTCTCCAGTCCCACACCATCATGACTGACTCTCAACTGCCCTCTGAAGTGACCTAGCAAGCCATGCATTTTAGGGCAACTAGGGATGGGCAATAAATGCCAGTAAGCAAGGTAGAATAGCTAGCAAATATAGATGGTTAGGTTATAATAGTAGTAAGGGTTGAAATTGGATTAAATTATACTCCAGGCACACAAAGGTACCAGGCCCAGCAGTGAGGTGTTGGCTGATGTGAGAATGGAATGTTAATTTCTGGAACAACACCAGAGTGTCCGGAAAACAGCAGGGAAGTGTGAAAGGAGAATAAGTCTCTTTGTAAGAAATATCTAAAGATAAGGAAGTGAAAGTTTTCAAGAACGTCTGTAGTCATTCATGTGCATGGAATGTCCGGAGAACAATAAACAGATAGTAATACTAACGAGCATGTGCGGGAGGAGCAAGTGGTCTACGTGACTACTGACGTGCTTATGCATTAACTTTGCATACTTATGCACTAATCGCATGTAGTAGGAATGCACTTACGTACTAACCTCAGGTAATTAACCATATAAAGGTACGGTGCACTTTAGTAACTCTACCTAGTCTTGCATAGTACTACTGTGAGTGATCAGAATGCTCAGCTTTCGAATCTCCGATGAGTTCTCTGTTCGTGAGTGCAAGTGATGTCAATCTTATGAACACTGCAAGTAATGGGTTGTATTAGTGTGTTTATTAATAAAGGTTATTAATCAGATGTCTTTCTATCTTTTTGAGTCCATGCGCCTGTATTAACAGTGAAGGATAAGGATTATCCTAAACGCAACAGAAGGGAGGAGGTGTGCTGACCTTTCCTGATCTAATGATGCCATTGAATCTCTTACTGTACTGTATCCTGGTCCTCGGGGTGATGCTTGTGCTGCCAACTTTCTCTGCCACCTCCAACCAGGCTCTCTTGGTGATGCTGTTAGACTTTCTCTTGCCACTTTGTGGGAACAGTATTTCCCCCTGGCCCTCACTGCTGCAAGCAGCACCTCCAGAGAGGTGTCTTAAAACCTGGGGAGACACCTTAACCCTTTTTGCAGCCATCTTCTAGAAGCAGAAAAAAAATTCCAGAAGCCAAAAGTACTGTTTCCATTGAGTGTATGCAACCTCCCTTTAAGAGGTGCATTCACCTTTTAAATAGTGGCCCGGGATTCTCAATGGAAATTGTGCGGTGTAGTTGGGCCTCGCCACACACCGATCCTGCCTTGAGTTAAAATCAGGGCCATAGTGTCTTTATATGCAGATTAAATATTGCACACATGTCACCAATCAGCTTTTTAAGCTGACAACTAGTGTTTCAACCCATGTGTCAACTTGTCAGTGTCTCACAAGAACAATCAATCAGCTTTGTTCACTGGGGTTGCCAATATACATCAATCAGATGAACTGGAGGGCAGGACTGAAGGCTGTTAGAGCCAATCAATTCAAATTACTTTTTACCTACTGTTGATTGCCTATGAACCTAAGGCAGAAACTTTTAAGATGAGTTGATGGTTTCCGAAAGTTGCAGTTACAGGTATGTCTATTTGGCGTTCGTCTCCAAAGAAGTTATATATGACAACTCGGCTGTTAAAATGCAAATTTTAAAAACTTATCATTTTTCTCACAAGTATTTTCTAGAATGTACCTGGTTGTTACTGACAATTTTTTTTGAGTTAAGGAAGATGTTCATCGGTGTGGAGTATTAATTCACTTAAGAAGTTCCATCACTGCACATGCAGAATTTCCAGGGTTTGGAATGGCAATGAATTTTACATTATTTCAAAAGTTACACTGAGATTCCCACATTTCAGATTTTACCACAATGTCCTACTGTGATACAGATCATTGGCTTGTCTTTGGTGAGTTGTAATGCTCAGTCACGTTCTATAACTTTGAAAGCTGTTTTCAGTTTGTTTATGCACTCGTGATGGAGATCCCTTTATTCACCATGTGGTAACCGGGCAGTGAGCCCACACTATCCGTATTAGAGCAAAGAAATGTAGGTCATGGGGCTGTCAATCAGATCTACCCGGGGTCACAAAATTCAGCTCCCTTTGCCCGTTCCTGTAAACCAGTATTTCCATGGGATTCTCCAATCTCCTGCCAAAACCTCAGAGGAAAACCTGGAGAAATGGTGCAAAGGGCTATCTAATTGTCAGGCTCCTGTTTTGAGGTTTTAAAGACAGAAAAGTTTGAAATGCGTAGAAAGTGGATCAGAAAAAAATTGGAAAATGTTTGGGTTTGGCCCTTCATCAGAACTTAGAATCATAGAAAGGTTACAGCACAGAAGGAGGCCATTCGGCCCACTGAGTCCGTTCCAGCTCTATGCAAGAGCAATCCAGCTAGCCCCACTCCCCCGCCCTATCCCCATAGCCCTACAAATTTTTTCCGTTCATGTACTTATCCAGTTCCCTTTTGAAAGCCATGATTGAATCTGCCTCCACCACCCCCTCAGGCAGTGCATTCCCGATCCTGATCACTCGCTGTGTAAAAAAGTTTTTCCTCATGTCACCTTTGGTTCTTTTGCCAATCACCTTAAATCTATGTCCTCTCGTTCTTGACCCTTCCGCCAATGGGAACAGTTTCTCTCTATGTATTCTGTGTAGACCCTTCCTGATTTTAAATACCTCTATCAAATCTCCTCTCAGCCTTCTCTGTTCCAAGGAGAACAACCCCAGCTTCTCCAGTCGATCCACGTAACTAAAGTCCCTCATCCCTGGAATCATTCTAGTAAAACTTTTCTGCACCCTCTCTAAGGCCTTCACCTCTTTCCTAAAGTGCGGAGCCCAGAACTGGACACAATACTCCCAGATGTGGTCGAACCAGTGTTTTATAAAGGTTCATCATGACTTCATTGCTTTTGTAATCTATGCCTCTATTTATAAAGCCCAGGATCCCGTATGCTTTTTTAACCGCTTTCTCAACCTGCCCTGCCACTTTTGATGATTTGTGCACATATACCCCCAGATCTCTCTGTTCCTGTACCTCTTTTAGAATTGTGCCCTCTAGTTTATATTGCCTCTCCTCATTCTTCCTACCAAAAAGTATCACTTTGCAAATTTCTGCGTTAAATTTCATCTGCTACGTGTATGCCCATTCTACTAGCCTGTCTATATCCTTTTGAAGTTTTTGACTGTCCTCATCACTCTTCACTACACCTCCAAGTTTTGTGTCATTTGCAAATTTGGAAATTGTGCCCTGTACACCCAAGTCCAAGTCATTAATATATATCAAGAAAAGCAGTGGTCCCAGCACCGACCCCTGGAGAACACCACTGTACACCACCTTCCAGTCCGATAAACAACTGTTCATCACTACTGTCTGTTTCCTGTCCCTTAGCCAATTTTGTATCCACGCTGCTACTGCCCCCTTTATTCCATGGGCTTCAATCTTGATGACAAACCTATTATGCGGCACTTTATGAAACACCTTTTGAAAGTCCATATACACCACATCAACCGCATTGCCCTCATCTATCCTCTCTGTTACCTCATCAAAAAATTCTATCAAGTTAGTTAAACATGATCTGCCTTTAACAAATCCATGCTGCCTTTCCCTAATCGATCCACACTTGTCCAAGTGACTGCTAATTCTGTCCCAGATTATCATTTCTAATAGTTTCCCCATCATTGAGGTTAAACTGACTGGCCTATAGTTGCTGGGTTTATCCTTACACCCTTCTTTGAACAAGGGTGTAACATTTGCAATTCTCCAGTCCTCTGGCACCACCCCCGTATCTAAGGATGTTTGGAAGATTATGGTCAGTACCACCACAATTTACACCCTTACTTCCCTCAGCAACCTTGGATGCATCCCATCCGGACCAGGTGACTTTAAATACAGCTAGCCTTTCTAGTACCTTCTCTTCATCAATTTTTAGCCCATCCAGAATCTCAACTACATCTTCCTTTACTGAGACTCTGGCAGCATCTTCTTCCTTGGTAAAGACAGATGCAAAGTATTCATGTAGTACCTCTACCTCCATGAGTAGATCTCCATTTTAGTCCCTGATCGGCCCCACCCCTCCTCTTACTACCCATTTACTATTTATATGCCTGTACAAGACTTTTGAATTTCCTTTCATGTTGGCCGTCAGTCTATTCTCATACTCCCTTCTTATGTCTTTTTTCACTTCCCCACTAAACTTTCTATATTCAGCCTGGTTCTCACTTGTGTTATCAACCTGACATCTGTCATAAGCCCCTTTTTTCTGCTTCATCTTACTCTCTATCTCTTTTGTCATCCGGGGAGCTATGGATTTAGTTGCCTTACCTTTCTCCCTCGTGGGAATGTACCTAGACTGTATCCGAAGCATTTCCTCCTTAAAGGCTGCCCATTGTTCAATTACAGTTTTGCCTACCAATCTTTGATTCCAATTTACCCGGGCCAGATCTGTTCTCATCCCACTGAAAGTGGCCCTCCTCCAATTGAGTATTTTAACTGTAGAGTGGTCCAAGTCCTTTTCCATAGCTATTCTAAACCTTATGATACTATGATCCACTATTCCATAAATGTTCCCCCGCTGGCACTTGCTCCACTTGGCCCGCCTCATTCCCCAGAACCAAGTCCAGCAATACCTCTTTCCTCATTGGGCCGGAAACATACTGGTCAATAAAGTTCTCCTGAACACACTTCAAAAATTCCTCCCCTTTTTTGCCCTTTACACTATTACTATCCCAGTCTGTATTAGGATACTTGAAGTCCCCAGTTACCACTACTCTATGGCTTTTGCACCTCTCTGTAATTTCCCTGCAAATTTGCTCCTCCATCTCCTTCCCACTAGTTGGTGGCCTATAGAATACACCCAGTAGTGTAATGGCACCTCTACTGTTTCTTAACTCTAACCAAATGTCCCTCTGGGACATCCTCTCTCTCCAGCACTGCAATATTCTCCTTAATCAATACTGTCACCCCACCCCCCTCCTTTCTTCTCTTCCCTATCTTTCCTGAACATCTTGTATCCAGGAATATTTAGTACCCAATCCTGCCCTTTTTTGAGCCAGGTCTCCGTTATCGCCACAATATCATATTCCCATGTGGCTAATTGTGCCTGAGCTCACCAACCTTGCTTCACACGCTTCGTGCGTTTATACACATGCACTGTAAACCAGTCTTAGACTTTCTTGTACTCTCTCTTAGTCTGGTCCCATCTACCCTTTCTTGCTCTAGTGCTATCTTTCTCTTCCAATTCTTGCGCACCTTGTTTCTCCTTTCTAATACTACATCCTGGTGCCCACCCCCCTCACAAATTAGTTTAACCCCCCCCCCCACAATAGTACTAGCGAGGACATTGGTGCCGGCTCCGTTGAGGTGCAACCCGTCCGGCCTGTACAGGTCCCATCTCCCCCAGAACTGGTCTCAATGCCCCAGGAATCTAAAGTCCTCCCTCCTGCACCATCTCTCCAGCCACACATTCAGCTGCTCTATCCTCCTAGCTCAATGCTCGCTAGTGCGTGGCACTGGGAGTAATCCGGAGATTACTACCTCGGAGGTCCTGCTTCTTAATCTCTTTCCTAACTCCTTAAAATCTGCCTGCAGGACCTCATTTCTCTTCCTACCCATGTCATTGGTACCGATATGGACCACGACCTCTGGCTGTTCAACCTCCCCTTTCAGAATGTTCTGCTCAGTGACATACTTGACCCTGGCATCAGGGAGGCAACATACCATCCTGGAATCACGTCTGCGACCGCAGAAACGCCTGTCTGTTCCCCTAACTATAGAATCCCCTATCACTGTCACTCTCTTGACCTTTCTCCTCCTCCCCTGTATAGCTGAGCCACCCATGGTGCTATGGTCATGGCTCTGGCTGCACTCCCAGGGGAACCCTCTCCCTCACCAGTATTCAGAAATACTGGTTAGAGAGCGAGATGCCCTCAGGGGACTCCTGCACTACCTGCCTGGTCCTTCTTGTCTGTCTGGCGGTCACCCAGTCCCTCTTTGCCTGCACTTTCTTAAACTGCGGGGTGACCACTCCATGAAACGTGCTATCCACATGGCTCTCAGCCTCGCGGATGCACTGCAGTGACGCCAGCTGCTGCTCAAACTCCAAAATCCGGAGCTCGAGCTCCTCCACCTGATGACACCTCCAGCGCCTGTGGCCGTCAAGGACACGGGAAGCGTTCTGGATTCCCACATGACACAAGATGTGCATTCCACGGGATTGGAGGTGCCCTGCCATGCCTCGATTTATTATATTATTAACTAAACTTAACTGAATATAAACCAAAGAATTTAAAAAACACTCACCAGCTACTCACCAATCAGCTCCTTCCCTTGTGCTGACGTCATTTTCCTTTTTTTTCTCTCTGCTCCAACGCTCGAGCATCCGGCTCCCTCTCCCTCTCCCTCTCCTCTCCCTCTCCCCAACGCTCGAGCATCCGGCTCCCTCTCCCTCTCCCTCTCCTCTCCCCAACGCTCGAGCATCCGGCTCCCTCTCCCTCTCCCTCTCCTCTCCCCAACGCTCGAGCATCCGGCTCCCTCTCCCTCTCCTCTCCCCAACGCTCGAGCATCCGGCTCCCTCTCCCTCTCCCTCTCCTCTCCCTCTCCCCAACGCTCGAGCATCCGGCTCCCTCTCCCTCTCCCTCTCCTCTCCCCAACGCTCGAGCATCTGGCTCCCTCTCCCTCTCCTCTCCCCAACGCTCGAGCATCTGGCTCCCTCTCCCTCTCCTCTCCCCAACGCTCGAGCATCTGGCTCCCTCTCCCTCTCCTCTCCCCAACGCTCGAGCATCCGGCTCCCTCTCCCTCTCCTCTCCTCCCCAACGCTCGAGCATCCGGCTCCCCCTCCCTCTCCTCTCCCCAACACTCGAGCTTCCGGCTCCCCCTCCCTCTCCTCTCCTCTCCTCCGCCGCAACGCTCGAGCATCCGGCTCCCTCTCCCTCTCCTCTCCTCTACCGCCCCAACGCTCGAGCATCCGGCTCCCTCTCCTCTCCTCTGCCGCCCCAACACTCGAGCATCCGGCTCCCACTCCCTCTCCTCCGCCGTCCCAACGCTTGAGCATCTGGCTCCCTCTCCTCTCCTCCGCCGCCTCAGGCTTCGGCTCCCACTCCTCTCCTCTCCTCCGCCCCCAAGCCGCTCTCGGGCCTCCGGCTCCCTCTCCTCTCCTCTGCTCTGCCCCCCCAGCTGCTCTCGGGCCTCCGGCTCCCTCTCCTCTCCTGCCTCAGCTGCTCTCAGGCCTCTGGGCTCCCTCTCATCTGCTCTGCTGCCCCCTCTCATCTGCTCTGCTGCCTCAGCTGCTCTTGGTTGTAAGAGTTTGCTTTGATGATACTGACTCACCCTATCCCTTGAAGCTACTAAAAAAAAAATTATTTAAATAGTTAAATTAACATACCTCAGTCCAGCTAATACCTTTTCTACCTTCAGGCTGCTTTGGGGTCTGAGAGAGGGACAGATGCAATAGTGAGTTAATTTGCATAGTGACTATAGAACACATTGGGATCGTTGTAGGTATGTGCTGTAAAAGGTTTCAGTTCACAAATTAACACGATTTATCCAGGGCTAGATTCCCAATGAAAGGAAGTGGACTCTGTTTAGTTTTTTTTTTTAAATGTATCCCTGGGGTGTGGAAAATGCTGGCAAAGTCTCATTTACCTTGAGATGGAGGTGGTGGGTCTTCTCCTTGAATCTCTGCAGTCTTGGTGCTGATGGTGCTTCCACAGAGGTGTGAGGTGGGGAATTCCTTGATTTTGACCCAGCGACAACGAAGGAACGGGCGATGCATGTCCAAGTCAGGATGGTGTGCAACTTGGAGGTGGTGGTTTTCCCATGATCTTGCTGCTCTTGTTCTTCTTGGTGGTAGATGTCCTTGGACTGGGAGGTGCTGTCAAAGCTAGCAGCCAGATTGAAATCTCGACAATTACTTTTATTGTCCAATTTAAAATATCTAACCCTTTTATAAATAAGTTATTTTTGGCTTGAAGTTATAGTAGGCTACAAAATGCCAGACAATGAAGTTTGTATACGGCACTTGATCACGTCACTCAGAAATGTTGCAAAGCATCTAACACCCAATGAATTAAATTGTGCAGTTACTGTTGTCAGTGGGTGAAGTGTAAAACAATAAGCAAAAATTTCTGAGGGGGATATGCTCAGATCTGAGTCAGCTTATGCTAGTTGTTTAGGTTGGCATGTATGATGAGCTGTAGTCCTAAGCTTTCATGACTCTATCTCTGGCGCTGTGCACCTTTAATGAGATTTTCCAATCACCCTGGTTACCAATCTATTGACTCAATTAAGGAATGAGTTAGAAGCCAATTGAATAGACTGCCCAGGGCCCTTCTACAGCTGTCTGTTTTGTCAGGCACGGTACATTGCTCAATAAGTCTCAGCCCATTTGTTCATGTTATCTTATTTTATGTACCTAGGATGAGAAAAGACCATCAGGCCATTTCATGCTCACCTCATAGTGCAACCTGGGAGTGGGAAGAGAGGTCACTGCACCAAGAACAGGTTTATATAAAATGATCAGAAGATGTGGTTTTGGGAAAGGGGGGGGGGTTCAGGATAAGACCCCTTTTTGTACTCCTGTGAGGACAATAATGAACCCCAACACCTGCTGAAAACACGACTAAACAAAAATGCCACATGTGACTCATAGCAAAACCTCTGATCTGGGTGGAACCAGGCTGCTGTCATCTGCCAGGCCCAGCAATTTATAAACAGCATCAGTCAGAGGCGTTCCAGTACCACAACTCCAAAGAAAAATCTGCTTTTCCAAAACAGAATGTGGAAGGTGTGCACGAGTGGGGAATCCATTCCATCAATCCTTTCCTCATTTACTGAGCCAGGATCAATCACAGAAAGTTATATAGAAAATAATTACCTGCTCAGACGGTACAAGAATTTTGTTCCATTTTATTTATAAAAAATCATTTGAAATATTTCAAAACTGAGGATTACATTGGTGCTGGGATGAGTAGACAGGATTACAGAGATTATAGCAATCCAGATTCAACTACAGCCCAGCCACCAGTCTCACGACTCCAAACTTATTTTGATTACACACAGTGGGCTAAAGCTCCATAGTCACAGTGCCAGCAAAGAGAGAACTTTCTGCTGTGCCCTCATTTATTGCACTCCCATGGGGCTATAGCACAGATTCACCTGAATGATAGCAGGACTTGAAGGGTTAAATTGTGAGGACAAAGTGGCTTGTATTTCCCTGCATTTAAAAGGTTGAGGGGTGATCTAATTGAAGCGTTGAAAATGATAAAGCGATTCAATAGGGTAGAGAGAGAGAAACTATTTCCTCTGGTGGGGGATTCCAGAACAAAGGGGCACACTCTTAAAATTAGAGCTAGGCGATCTAGGAGTGAGATCAGGAAGTACCATTTTCACACAAAGGGTAGTGGACATCTGGAACTCTCTTCCCCAAAAGTCTGTGGATGTTGGGGGTCAATTGAAATTTCCAAGACAGAGATCAACAGATTATTGTTAGGTAAGGGTATCAAGGGACATATAAAGGCAGGTAGATGGAGTTAAGATACAAATCAGCCCTGATCTAATTGAATGGCGGAAAAAGCTCTAGGGGCTAAGTGGCGTTCTCCTATTCCTATACCCTATGCCTTGAATGCAGATGCCCGGGGAGCTGGATTTTCTGGGCAGGAGCGTAAAGGGACACCTGCACTTCCCAGGGGCTGAGTGGCCGGGTCCTGTTCCTACTTCTTGTGTTCTTTAGATTTGAGGTTAGGATCAGATCAGCCATGATCTTATTGAATGGCGGAGCAGGCTCGAGGGGCCGATTGGCCTACTCCTGCTCCTATTTCTTAATAGTGGCAGAGCTTGAAGCTGCCAAGACGAGGCAAGAGTCCGCTAACGGCCAGGGGGTAAGGAAGGCAGGCTTTATCAGGCAAGGTACTTCGAATGGTAGCGATGCAGTGACAAAGTTGAAGCAGAACAAAAGGGAACAAATTAATTTCATGCTCAGAAAGCAGCAGTGATGCAAAACAAGGAAACCAAAAACGCGCCCAAAAACGAGGTCTAATCTCATCAAAAGGTTAGGACGGACAGGTTTGTGATGACTTCTATTGGCTGTGCATATGCAGGATTGTGCTATGCTGCAGCTTTTAAGGGCACACACTGCTAGCCTCGGACCAATTGTGAAATGTATCAGAATTCCTGGACCAGCCAGGTCAGTGCCCAAGTCATTGCACTAACTAGGCTTGCGTCATGGAGCCTCCTACGCATGCCCATCGTAAAACTGGGCACGTGCAAATCCGGCATGCGGAGTTCACACCCGGTTTTCAACCCCTGTGCCTGGCATGACAGCAGAATTTCTGCCCCAGTGAATGTCAGGATGACAAAGCGGAGGTTGAACAGTCTGTGTGAATCGCTCTTAACACACAGTGAGAACTCGGCCATTCACTGCAACTGCACCTAAAATGGCTACTGTCGGTAAGTCGAGGGACTGGAGAGGAACTTTCCATTTTTTTCCCCCCCAATTGGCGTTGAGTTTTTGATCTGGTTTTTTGCTTTTCTCAGGAGACTACATTGCACCAAGGGAGTAGGAAGTCTCTAGACATGATGCATAAGGCATCGCAACAGTATGGGATAGGCAAGATGGACCAGCTTGTCTCTTCCTGTCCAACATTTTCCTTTGTTCACATGTAAGTCAGCTGAATACTGCTGACTTACTTTAAATAGACAGATTACACCATGGCACGGTTTCCCGGTCTGGACATTTACACCTTCCTGCCACACAGGCAGCTTTACGGTGTTGGGAAGATGGCCCATTTTTCTTGCAGCCAAGCTGCAAGCTTTCTTACTGTGTTGGATGACACGTCAGACTAACACAATGGCAGAAAAGGATCATTTCTATTCATTTTTCAGCTCAATTTTCCCACTGTTTAATAAGAAATCTCCATTCCTACATTTGTGGGGTGTCTGGAAGTAATACTGTGAATACTAAAAAAAAAACACAGGTCTCAATAGAAAACCCAGAAACTGGCTCCTTTCTGCCTTGGCTTGGTTCAGGCCTCAGGTTACTCATTGTGACCCCCTTAACCCTCAGCCCCAGCGTTGAGACGCATTAAACTATAGTGTCTCCTCAACTGAAGCAAAGTAGCCACCACATATTAAAATCTGGCTGAAACAGCAGAGGCAGGAAAGGTTTTGTATTCCCAAAAAGCTGCGTATAAAGTACGTCTGCCGTCGATTATGTAACATCACAACTGAGGGCCTTTGTGCAGCTAAGTGGGTGATACAATTAAGCAATCTGCATAAAAGGTTATGGAGTGGGAGTGGGAGT
Organism: Heptranchias perlo; assembly: GCF_035084215.1. NCBI lineage: Eukaryota > Metazoa > Chordata > Chondrichthyes > Hexanchiformes > Hexanchidae > Heptranchias > Heptranchias perlo. Next base: position 59,511,950 of record NC_090337.1, read on the forward strand.
GGGAGTGGGCTGGATCTCTTCTCAGTACAAACGTCACCCGCTGGACTGCACAAATCCCTGAACCAACGAAGCACTTTAATCTCCATTTGACTGAGATTGTGTAGCTCTGTTTCAATTCAGTAGCTTACATGTTAACTGGCAAGAAAGAGCAAAGGGTCGTTAGGTGCATAAAATGAAGTAGGTTAAATGAAGAAATAGGTGAGCAATATACATAACATTACAAGGCAGCAGTTTAATCCAGGTCTTGTGCAATAATGGTCAGTGGGAGGCTCAAGATGGAATTACTGCGTCCAACTCATTCACAGCCACTGGATACTCTTTATAGTCTAATTTTTAAATTATTTATTATTTATATAAAAATTCTGAGTGCCTGTCACACTTCAAGTTCAAAATATATAAAAAGAGAAAGAAAGCCAGTCATTTCTTGGTTTGTTGTTCCTGGAGTTGAAATTTTATACTAAAAATTTGCAAATCTGCAGCGAACAGCAATTGAATTCTGACTGACCGCAGCACCCACTAAGCCCACTCGTCCCCACAGGGAACCTGAGCAGCAGTGGAATATAAAGCTGTACGTCACCATGACTTGCCAAATATCCTCAAAGGGTGTGGCCTCAAAAGGACAGGCCAAGTTAGCAGCTGAACATCGTAATTATGCTCCACTCCCCAGACTTGGGAGTAATGTCAGAGGAGATTAGCCAGATTCTATAAACAATGACACGAGAAGTATGTTGAGGGTGGCAGAGGTAGCAGGATCTATATGAGGGGGGCGGCAGGTGAGGTCACGGATGAAATTACGCAGAATCTTTTGATTGGTATTACAGTGATGCCGGATTTCCTTCCTAGCACATTACAGAGGGACATACCATAACCTAAATATACTGCAGTATAACATAAATAGAAAATAAGCTGGTATTCACGAATGCTGAGGCACAGTGAAATTAGGATTTATATTCCCGTTTCAGATGACCTGATATCTCGGAAGGAATGGAGTTATGTAGTTATCAACAGTGCAATGTCGAGCCATGTCCCATTGCAGACTCGTCAACTCCACACTCCCAGAAACATTACAAAGTGATCCAGTGGCACCCATGGAAGGGCGTGCACTAGTGAGTGTGATGCATCCAATGTTTCTCACTTTTACCAGAAAGACAGGGTACAGAGTGTGATCTGTACTGTTAAATGAGTGTAAGTGAAAGAGAGAGGAACAGGGGCAGGATCGTGCAGGAAGGCTTGTGTGTGAAGGCCTTTCACGGTCAAAACATACTAAAAATAGTACACAGGCCAGTGTGTCAAGAGCATTACATGTCAAGAGGCTGCTTTGTCCTTAATTGTGAGAGGAGTTATCTCCTCCATGAGGGGTGTAATGTTATTGATGCACATGTAACTTGTCCAACTGTATGTAACCTGTCCCATGTGAATATAACCTCTCCATAAGTTGTATAAAGGACCCCTGGCAGCAGCTCTGAAGTGCTAGATTGTATAAATGCAGAGATTAGACAAGCGTGTAAAGAAGGCATAGTGGTCTTAATGGGGGACTTTAACCTTCACATAGATTGGGAAAAGCAGACTAGCAACTGTCAGAAAGGTAATGAATTTCTTGAGTGTGTCCGGGATAGTTTTCTACAGCAGTATTTCCTAGAGGCAACAAGGGGGCAAGCCATACTAGATTTAGTAATGAGTAATGAACCAGATTTAGTTAACAGCTTAACTGTGCGTGAACATCTATCCAATAGCGATCATAACATGATCGAGTTCAATGTAGTGTTTGAAAGGGAAAAAAGTGAATCAGCTGCTAAGATTCTGGACTTGGGTAAGGCAGAGATTGTCCAAAGTAAACTGGGAAAATCTGTTAATGGGTAAAACGACTGATGATCAGTGGGAAATGTTTAAAGAAACATTTAACGTGATACAGAATCGGTTTATACCCCTGACGGGCAAGGACTCTACTTGCCAAAAAAAACAGCCATGCACAACTAGAGACAAGGGACAGTATAAGACAGAAGGAAAGGCAAAAAATGGCACAGATCCTGGCAAATGGGAAAGATACAAAGATCAACAAGGGGTCACAAAACAGATAGTAAGAGCTCCAAAAAGAGAGAGTATGAAAAGAAACTTGCATGGGATATCAAAACCAATACAAAGAACTTTTATAGTTATATTAGGAAAAAGAGGGTGGTCAGGAGCAGTGTTGGCTCCTTAAAAAGTGAAAGTGGGGATATTGTCATTGACAATGGGGAAATGGCGGACATGTTGAACAATTACTTTGCGTCAGTATTTGCAGTAGAAAGAGGATAGCAAGCCGGAAATCCCAAGAAAACTAATATTGAATCGGGGACAGGGACTCGATAAAATTAACATAAGTAAAGCAACAGTAATGAAGAAAATAATAGCACTAAACAGTGACAAATCCCCAGGACCAGATGGTTTCCATCGCAGGATTTTAAAGGAAGTAGGTGAGCACATTGCAGATGCCCTAACTATAATCTTTCAAAGTTCTCTAGATTCAGGAACTGTCCCTCTAGATTGGAAAATTGCACATGTCACTCTGCTTTTTAAGAAAGGAGAGAGAGGGAAACCAGGGAATTATAGACCAGTTAGCCTAACATCTGTTGTGGGGAAAATGCTGGAGTCTATAATTAAGGATCGGGTGACTGAACGCCTCGAGAATTTTCAGTTAATCAGAGAGAGCCAGCATGGATTTGTGAAAGGTAGGTCGTGCCTGACAAACCTGATTGAATTTTTTGAAGAGGTGACTAAAGTAGTGGACAGGGGAATGTCATTGGATGTTTTTTATATGGACTTCCAGAAGGCATTTGATAAGGTCCCACATAAGAGACTGTTAGCTAAGACAGAAGCCCATGGAATCGAGGGAAAAGTATGGACTTGATTAGGAAGTTGGCTGAGCGAAAGGCGACAGAGTGTAGGGATAATGGGTAGGTACTCACATTGGCAGGATGTGACTAGTGGAGTCCTGCAGGGATCTGTCTTGGGGCCTCAATTATTCACAATATTTATTAACGTCTTAGATATGAGACTTTCTATGCCTTCATCCAAGTTTGCCGATGACACAAAGATTGGTGGCATTGTAAGCAGTGTAGATGAAAACATAAAATTACAAAGGGATTTTGATAGATTAGGTGAATGGGCAAAACTGTGGCGAATGGAATTCAATGTAGACAAATGTGAGGTCATCCACTTTGGATCAAGAAAAGATAGAACAGGGTACTTTCTAAATGGTAAAAAGTTAAAAACAGTGGATGTACAAAGGGACCTAGGGGTACAGGTACATCGATCATTGCAGTGTCATGAACAGGTGCAGAAAATAATCAATAAGGCTAATGGAATGCTGGCCTTTATATCTAGAGGACCAGAGTACAAGGGGTCAGAGGTTATGCTGCAGCTATACAAAACCCTGGTTAGACCGCACCTGGAGTACTGTGAGCAGTTCTGGGCACCGCAACTTCGGAAGGACATATTGGCCTTGGAGGGAGTGCAGTGTACTAGGATTGCAACGGGATCTTGATAAATTGGGCCAGTGGGCCGACGAATGGCAGATGGAGTTTAATTTAGATAAATGTGAGGTGATGCATTTTGGTAGATCGAATCAGACCAGGACCTACTCCGTTAATGGTAGGGCGTTGGGGAGAATGATAGAACAAAGAGATCTAGGAGTACAGGTTCATAGCTCCTTGAAAGTGGAGTCACAGGTGGATAGGGTGGTGAAGAAGGCATTCAGCATGCTTGGTTTCATTGGTCAGAACACTGAATACAGGAGCTGGGATGTCTTGTTGAAGTTGTACAAGACATTAGTAAGGCCACACTTGGAATACTGTGTACAGTTCTGGTCACCCTATTATAGAAAGGATATTATTAAACTAGAAAGAGTGCAGAAAAGATTTACTAGGATGCTACCGGGACTTGATGGTTTGACTTATAGGGAGAGGTTGGATAGACTGAGACTTTTTTCCCTGGAGAGTAGGAGGTTTAGGGGTGATCTTATAGAAGTCTATAAAATAATGAGGGGCATAGATAAGGTAGATAGTCAAAATCTTTTCCCAAAGGTAGGGGAGTCTATAACGAGGGGACATAGATTTAAGGTGAGAGGGGAGGGATACAAAAGGGTCCAGAGGGGCAATTTTTTCACTCAAAGGGTGGTGAGTGCCTGGAACGAGCTGCCAGAGGCAGTAGTAGAGGCGGGTACAATTTTGTCTTTTAAAAAGCATTCGGACAGTTACATGGGTAAGATGGGTATAGAGGGATATGGGTCAAATGCAGGCAATTGGGACTAGCTTAGTGGTATAAACTGGGCGACATGGACATGTTGGGCCGAAGGGCCTGTTTCCATGTTGTAAACTTCTATGATTCTATGAGTGTATGTTTACTAGAATGATACCCGGACTTCAAGGGTTAAGTTACGAGGAGAGATTACACAAATCGGGGTTGTATTCTCTGGAGTTTAGAAGTTAAGGGGTGATCTGATCGAAGTTTATAAGATATTAAGGGGAACGGATAGGGTGGAGAGAGAGAAACTATTTCCGCTGGTTGGGGATTCTAGGAGTAGGGGGCACAGTCTAAAAATTAGAGCCAGACCTTTCAGGAGTGAAATTAGAAAACATTTCTAAATACAAAGGGTGGTAGAAGTTTGGAACTCTCTTCTGCAAATGGCAATTGATACTAGCTCAATTGCTAAATTTAAATCGGAGATAGATAGCTTTTTGGCAATCAACGGTATTAATGGATATGGGCCAAAGGCGGGTATATGGAGTTAGATCACAGATCAGCCATGATCTTATCAAATGGCAGAGCAGGCACGAGGGGCTGAATGGCCTACTCCTGTTCCTATAAGTTTGAAACCTTCTCCATGTGTTTACAACCAGTGACATTCTACATCACATAGACCGGGAGGTTTGGGAGGGTGTTGGTAGTTTTATTAAAAACATTTGTTTCTTTGGCTTCATGGTGGGCTGCAGACTCCTATGTTGGATTAGGTTTCATTTCAATATGTTATTAGACAATGGCATGTCCTCTACACATTGTCTGCCTTCTTTGGCATATCATTTGTATAGTATATTCATTACACCACATTGCACACCCGAGGGATCCTTTCATCGTGGTGGGGCCCATCCTAAAGAACAAAGTCTACGAGAGTTGGAAATGCAACTGTTTTTGCACTGCACTTCTCAACAAGTTCCTTTAACAACACCCATTCGAGCATTTTTTGGAAACAATTCATGTTGTTCCCATGCACCGGATACAATGCGAAGGAGCAGTACAAATCAAAAGGTATGCGTCAAAAGCCACAAGGATCTGGGCTTCACTCCCAGGCCCCCACCCACAGCCTTAGAACCCTAGTGGATCAGCCAGCACCACGAATGGGGAGGCCCTGCTGTAACAAGAGGATGCCTTGGCCATTATCTTTCATTCTGAAAAATGCAGTCCCCATGCCAAGCCCTCCAGTCCCAAAATAAATTATGAAATGTGATCATTCCTTAAAATAAGGAGCCGAACTAATGGTTTGGAGAAACTCCCAACCAAGTATCTATTTCATGGATATGCAGCTACCCTGAAATGATGAGAAAAGGGCAACAAAGTGAATCCAAACAGGAAAAGTTTTATGATTTAAAAACAAAAAAGTGACAATAGGCGAGGATGGGGCAGCAGTGAGAGCGGACCTGTCAGCATGCATACAGTGCTGGTATTATTGTGTACATGATGACTTGTGCAGATAACTGTTCTAATCCTGCAGTTTTATGCACAAAGTGCACTGTTAAAAGTGTAATCCCAATGCCAGAAACAATTTTAAAGCATTGCTTCCCTTGAACCTGCACTGTATGTATATTCATGTCCATGGACACTTTAAAAGCAAGGGCTGAGTGAGAGGATCTATTAACAAAGTCTGGGGCATCCCGTTTATTTTTGGCTAGTCAATCTCATGGCAGATAATGAGGGCTCCGGGTTTTTGACTATATTAGGTGGTAGCTGTGGGGTCCTGGGATCATGATTTAAGAAAAGCACTTTCAAAGCAACTCGCTATGAAAAGAGACAGGTAGGAGTGGAATATAAGAGTAGTGCACACTGCGTAGTGTGTCACAAGGAGTGCACACTGCGCAGAGCGACCAACGCTGATAATGCAGGGCACCAAAAACTGATCATCATCCAAATATTTGTTAGAAAACTGAATAAAAACTTCGAATGAGTTCACGTCCAGAAACTGGAGTAGTGTGACCCGGTCTCACACTGAACTCTCACATCTAATTTTACTTATTACAGCTAAATCTCATCCCATGCATGGAGAGTCAGCCCTGTTAAGTAAACATAATTGTCGCAGTGCCATTGGAAGCATCCGGCCTCCCCTCGACCCGGGGTGGGGTTTCCTCAGCCTCCCTTTGATGGAGGGCTCTCTCAGGATGCCTCCAACCATTGGATGCTGCCGTTGGTAAACAGAAACAGTGTCTGGCAGGTTGCATCCGCCATTGGGGGCCTGGTTGTACACGAGCTATCCTCTCAGCTTGCCTGTATGTGCCGTTGATAGGCTTTTGCTTTGTTAGCCTGTATGGAGCCATACCAGCACTAACTAAGCACGCGAGAGAGTCGTGGCACGCTGTTGTTTTAAAACAAGCCCATGGTCAAGTATACGGTAACTAAATAAGTCAAATTCCATTTTCATTAAGTGCTTGTTTTGGGGACTGGGTTCCAATTGTCAATTTCCCCATGAAATCAGTCAATCAGAGGCCTTGTTTGTTGTCACTGAATCCACGGCACTGTATAAGCAGAATGCAAGTAGTTATGCAAATTAAATGGGGTATAAATGGATCTGGTTCACAGCTGGGATGAACTTGAAACCATGGTTAGAGCTGTTGACAGAGTGAAGCTCTTCCTGCTGGGTTCACTTGGTTCCAGATCAGCTTCTTATGGTTTACACTGGGTCAAGTCTCAGAGGCCAGCTGAGATGCCAGAGCGACTACACATGCGCAGACCTTACACACACACAGCGGCTCCGCAGTTGTGGCTGTGACTTTACTGCCAATGTCAAAAGTCACACACTTGTCTTGTGCAGGCGGTCTGAGGGCTCAGCCCTTCGCGAACAGAATGATGCGCTGGCACACTGCGCCAACCTTTTGCTTTTGCCAAAAGTGGTGGGTTATGAAGCCACTCCGAGAGGTGGTGTTTCCCCTGTCGCCAATGGCGCCACGCTGCCTCATTTTACTGCAGCATGTAATATAAATAAGGTACGAGTAACCATCCTCACATCTACAAGAGGCGGCACTGGATAGGAACTATCACTAGAAGAGGAAACGAGGTATTGAAGTGAGCTAGTACAGTCAGACATTTGCAAAAGAACCAACTTTAACTAAAATCCAACCAAAATACAGTTCTCAACACCAGCACGAACGAACAAGGCGACAATAATAAGAGTACAAAAAAATGGAACCTTCAACTCATTCGAGGCTTTCACACATTGCAGCTTGGGTCCTGGGAGAACGACATCAAAACTCCTGTGTCTGGCGTCTGTAGCTGGATTTTATTTGCCGAACCTACCAATGGCCCGCTGCAGACCCCATCTGAAGCCGGCTGCGTACAGGGAGACCAGCTTTTCTGCACGTCCTGTCTGTCCGTGCGCGCGCCGGGCGTTCCAACGCCAGCGGGCCCGAGAAATTACCCCAAGCCAGTTCTACTCTCCCATGGACTTGCATCACGGGCAAAGCTCATAAGAGCTGGCTCGGCTCACTAAGCATTGGAGGCAGCTGTTCCAGCATCAGGTCCATGGTGCCACGGTAAAAAGCGGATCTCTGCTGCTGTCAGCTGCGTGGAGGTTTACATTTTGGAGGGTCTGTCAGTGGCAGGGTGGAACTTCTACAGGATCAGACAGGTAAATAAAGATGTGCGTTTTACTTTGAAGTTTCTAAAGTGGCCTGAGTTTGCTCAGTCTTTTCTTTCCAAGGTCGGCAGTCCCTCCTGGACACCTGCATTAGCCCGTGCGATGTTCTCGGTGAGGTGAGCTCCTTGTCTGTCAGTGACTGACGGCTACCAAAATGATGGTGACATTGTCAGCAGAACCCCGGCGGACCGCCTCGCTGGCCAGTCTGTTACAGGCAGATTCAAACCGCACGTCCTGCGGCGCCCTCCCTGGCTTCGCCATCAGAGTCTCATCCTGTGGGTCAACAGAAAGGCCAAGGCATTGAGGTTATGGTTTACAACTCAGGTGAGCCGCTGACAGACAAGCCCGTGACTACCTGGGGGGCCAGCTAGGTAGCTTCTGTGGAGTTTTTTTTTGGGGGGGGGGGGAAAAGGGGGGCGGGCGATGGGCTCTTTATTCAATGATCATTACTACTGGCCACATGTATCATGCAATCCCTGATGAGGGCCCCAGAGGGAACTTCTTGGTCTCCCTACCATATCACTGTAGCGGAGAAATGGACAGGGTCCCCTTCTTCATTCCAAAGTGCCCAAATTCCACACAGTACTTGTGACCATATGGCCATTTGTCTAATTTCTTGTCAATCTAGCCTGTGGAATTCAGAGTCAGCTAGGGCAGTGGTTGTGGGTGCCAGAATCCGCCTAGGCATCCCTGAACTAGGGAGCAAAGAACCTCCCTTTCCTGGAGGTTCATGTTCCTGCTTGCTGTCCAGTGACTCCTGCCACAAAGTGCACATTTGGTTGCTGGGTAAGGACAGCATGGGGCTCTACTGTGAGGTAGACACTCACGGAGCTCACACATGATGAATGGACACTTTACAGTGTAACACAGGGAGGTGGGTATGACCCAGCAAAGGTCAGTGACTTTTGGTGGAGCTGAGGCCAGGTGCAAAGTGCAATTGGGGCAGGCAGGGCTACTCTGGTGAGCTGGGGAGAGACATGCTGCTAGGTCAGGGATTGATATAATGGTAGGCCAGAAAGGATTTGCTGGTGAGCTGGGAAATCTTGCTCCCAAGGCAATGCTACAGCTGTTCTGTAAGCAGCCTTCTGGGATGTGTTGGAGTGTGTGACAAATCAAAACTGCCATCCCACAGCCTATACAACAAAGGACCATAATACTGACTGAGACAGGTGCTTCCAAACCCCTGTTAATTTTACATAATACACCCATAGCGAACAAACACCCATAGCGAACAAACTGGTGAGACACCAACAAACTGTACCTCGAGTATTGCTGAAACAAAGAGGGCGGCTTCATCTGGGGAGAACACTTTAAATAATCCATCACAAGCGAGGAGAATGAACCTGGAAAAGAGATAGCACTTCACACAAATTGCCAATGCGGGAATCACTGTTACAGAAATGGTATCGGTGAGCTTCACCCCGGACCTAAAGCAGAATGGAACATGGACAAACATACTTCCATTCGAAACCCTCCGGTTTTCTCCCCTCCCCTGATGGGTACAGTTCTACAAGCAGTGGTTCCCCCTCCAGTACCTCACTCATGAGGCTGTTATTCATGTCTGAGCCTTCTCAGTGAGTGCTGGCAACTGTGCTGAACATCAGAACCAACCCCAATTCGGTCCTACCCCCACCACCCCGCCTTACAGCAAGGGGCAGTTTCCTCAGCCGAGGTGAATTGGAGACTGGGCATAGAAGGGCCAGGACTTAAATGTAAAATTGGCAGCCACCCTTTTAGGGCCGACTGTCTGTTTTAAGTATATAAAATGGTTGGCGAGGGTAAATGGAAATGGCACAGATTAACACGTGCAATTATTTCACAGCCATTTCCAACCACGTCTCTAGAATCTTCTCAGTCAAGCGAGACATAAACGAGAAGACAATAATGGAGCAAGTTACAGGCTGGAACCTAATCAAGGATTTTGGGTGAAGTGAGAAATTCTGAGAGTGAAGTTCCGGTGTTTTATACCCATTACCTGAGCTCAGGGATGAGATCAGTCACAAGTCACTCCTGTACTTTTTGGTTTGATCTGAAATGCAGTTTATGAACCAGTTTAGGTCTTTTTTTGTGCAAATATTCCTTCGGACAGGGGATGGTGACTGCCCAGGCTCTCTGTGATGATGCAGATTGTGACATTATTACTGAACGTTTATGAAGAGATAATAGTTAGTTGACAGGACACTCTATGGGCTGGTAAACATGTGTTTTGTACATTAAAACTGAGTAACAGAATCATATTCATTCAACATCAACCACCTCACAATATCGTTAAGTTCAGGAGTCTGTTGATTGGAAAAAATCACAACACACAAACCAACTCTGACCATGGACCACATCCCATACCAATGTACTCTGCCCCTGCAGTGCCTCAGTTATCTCCCATCCCTTGCCCCCGTGTAATTTGAACCGCCATTTCCTCGATATGCAATCTGCTCAATCTGAAACAGCTGTCACCGAAACATCAACAGGCTCCTGTCACAGCCCACTGTGAGATGGATATCTGGCACTGCTTCGCAAGCAGGTGAGTGAGCCCCATATTTACACTTTAATGCTAAACTCAATTGAATGAGCAACAGAAGCAGCCATTTGTCAAGCCTGTCACTACATATCATATGCTGTCATTAGGAAACCCACAACAACTTGACGAGCATAACAAGGTGAGGAAATACGGGCCCGTGCTGATGTCTGGTCGAGACAGACAGGATAAGGTAGGGCTCCCATTCATTCCCACTCTCCTTCTCCTCCCCCCTCCAATAAAGAGACGATGAAGTATCTGCTGATATCACAACTGCTCGCTGCATTTTACAAAGCTCTAGGCATGTTTATAAAGGCAATTAGAAGAGGAAGAACATTTAATAACGGGCTGGTGGACTTTTCTTCCTTCCCCTCCGGAAGGTGCAGACTCTTATTGGAGTGCCATGGGTGCCAGCATTCCTCCAGTACCTCACCCAAGTGGCAATGTTCATGTGTGAGCCTAGACAGTGACTGTCAGCAGGATATGCGATTGTAAAGGGCCTCATAGCCCAGTACCATAACATTATTCCCACGTGTCGTCCGATAGGGTACGGTAGTGTAGTGGCTATGGCAGAGGTCGTGAATTTAAATCCCACCATGGCAAGTTGTGAAGCTGAATTCAATAAATCAGGTAATTTCTAGGCCGACATTGAAAGCAAAATGATTGCTGTAAAAATCCATCTGGTTCACCAATGCCCTTCAGGGAAGGGAACCTGCCACCCCAGGTCTGGCCTACATATGAATCCAGTCCCACAATACACAGTTGACTCTTAATTCCCTCAGAAGTGGCCTTTCAAGCCACTTAGTTGTTTAAAAATAAACACCTTCTCAGGGTAACTACAGAAGGGTAATAAATGTGGCATTGCCAGAGTCGCCCAAATCCTGAGAAGAGATTTTAAAAAAATCTTTGCATTCTCCAGCAGCAGTAACTGGATAGTACTCAGGACTGGGAACCTTGTCTCATTTTTTTTTCTCTTCCTTAGCCCAAGGGCACTGATGCCAATTGTAGCACATCTACTGTAACTCAGGCCATTTAATTCAGGACAGACCAGGGGATGAACCTGGGAACTCCACTTCTCTATGGGTCAGCTCTAATCCATGGGATCTAACTTTTAAAAAAAGGAAATGTAAGTTTTTTAAAAAAAAAATTAAGGGCAACACTCTCCTCTCTAAGTTACTTTTGTTTTTTGGCTTCCCTGCAGTATGCTGAATCCATATCAGACTTGGGTTCTGACAAGAGGAGATGGCTGTTCTTTTTCTTGTTCGAGATGGTCATTACCTGGCATCTATGAGGCATGAAAGTTACCCACCATGTCAGCCCAAACCTGGATGTTGACCATGTCCTGCTGTAGGCTGGCATGGGCTGCATCATTATTGGAGGAATTGTAAACGGAGCTGAACACTGGAATCATTAGCAAATGGACCTACTCCTAACCTTGTGATAGAGGGAAAGTCATCGATGAAACAGCTGAGGATGGTTGGACTGAGGACACTTCACTGAGGAACTCCTGCAATGATAATCTAGAACGACGATTAGCCTCCAACAACCATGACCATCTTCCTTTGTATCAGGTATGGCTCCAACCACTGGAGGATTTTCTCCAACGCCCATTGACTTTAGTTTTTCTAAAGCTCCTTGGTGCCATATTCTGTCGAATGCGGCCTGAATGTCAAGAGCAGCAAATCTCACCACTCCTCTGGCGTTCAGCTCTTGCGCCCATGCCTGAATCAAGGCTCTGTTGACCTCTGGAGCAGAGGGATTCTGTTGGAACCTGAACTAAGCCTCAGTGACCAGGTTAACTATTGATGACTCCTTCCATCACTTTACTGACGAATGGGAGGAGGCCCAGAGGGTGGTACTCGGCCGGGTTAGACCAATTCTGTTTTTTTTATGGTTGGACATATCTGAGCAATCTTCCACGTTGTCAGGTAGATGCCAATAGCATAGCTGTACTTGAAGACCTTGGCTGGGGGGGGGGGGGGGGGGCGGGGGCGAAGCTGGTTCTGGAACACAGGTCTCAGTACTATAGCCAGGATGTTGTCTGGGCCTGTGAACAATCACCATCCTCAACCATCATGGAGCCCAGCACGGAGTGCAAAAAAAAGGCTGGTGTGTCTTTAGCCAAAAAATGCCCATTTGGGCATTCAAACCTACTGGGCCTTCTCCCAACATCCACACCATCAAAGATGCCAGTCCCCTGGCAATTTGGTTCACTCCATGTGACATTAAGAAATAGCTGAGTGCCTGCAACTGATTCCTGAGTATTCATTTTCCTCTGACATGACACACTCTGAACTACCCGATACCCCATTCTTAATCACAGAATCATATCCAGTGAATTCAGCAACTCATCTCTCTGCAGGTATGAGAATCGCAAACGCAGCTTTGAAGCAGACGCTCGAGATTAGAGCAAACATGGGTCTATAATTTTGCCAGACTGACCTGGAAGGCTTTTACCACGCAGTAAAACGGTGGCCACGACCAACGTGCCAGTGACAGTCAGGCCATCAACATTCAGCCATCATAGAGTTTATGAGAAACCTCTTTTACTGTAGGTCACTCTATAACTCCAATAGCACAGACATTGCCTTATTTACTTCACCCAGTTGCCTTTGGTTGCACTTCCGCTATCAGGGATGACCCTGCAAACAAAATGGGTGCTGTTTATCACCTTGGATGTACGGTGTGTGGGCTTGAATATCCGTTTGAGTCTCGTCCTTGACTCAGGTGATTACATAAACATTTTTTTAGTAACATTAATTTTTGTCATTTAAAATGTTTTTTTAAAAAAAGATGCTTTACTGCCACATACAGCACGCTCCTTGTTTGCAAATCCAAATCAGATTAAGAAAATCATCTCGGATCACTGAGGTACTGGTATGTCTGGGGTTGAAAGACAAATCCCTTATCAGATGTTTTGCAGGTTTGATACACTGCGATAGGAAATGATTCCGTTTCCAAACCAGCTCTGACCACTCCCTCACCCCCAACTATATGTGAAGTGTGCACACAGGCTGTTGCTGATAACCCAAAAACCCTACACACGCCCACAATGGGCACAACTGCCACGTCTCTGGACACGTTTGAAGTTCTCTCACATGAATTCAAACCGGCGGCACTGGCAATCAGAGTAGCAAGGCCTGAACTACTCGCTCAAATAAACTCCCAGTCCAGAAATAGTGTACAGTGCCTCCCAGTCCTACTGCATAGGTCCTGCTTGTACTCTGATCATAACAACTGAGATACTGCAGACATTTTGCATAGGTCTCTTAAATTTTTGGGGGCTGAAATTCCTCAGTTGGATCGCCCACAGAAGAAGCAGGAATTTCAGGCACAACCTGGATCAGCTGGGTTCCTGCACCAGGAGTGCCTCATTGCAAATTCGGAGCGTGGAGAGGCAGGCAAGTCTTCTGTCCCCTCCACTTCATCTAGAAAAGATTCAGGCTATCGCAGGGATTCTGCTCATTACACCTTCCATAGGCCCCAAACATTTCAGGGAGCAAAGGGAATCAAATTCAGATCTCTAACCTCTTTGACTGGGGAGGCAGAGGTCCATAATGGGTCAGAGATTCAGGGTGCCACTCTGATATTCCTACCTTTTTCATGGCTACATACACCGCTACAGGTTCAGGCTGCCTGCCCCAATTATTAAAACAACTCGGTCACCAGGGTTTGGGACAAGATCAACGTTCTCTCCAGCAAGCAACCAGGAGTCTTGCTGTGCTGCATTTCTATCAGCAGAGAGGGGACCCCGAAATGTCAAGCCCTTCATGCCTACCCGTTCAAAGACAATGCACCATCCAGACCCCAAAAGGAAGGGGACTGTAACAAAAATGAGGCATTTCTGCCTAGGACATACCATGGTATTGCCTTATTTTCTTTCAGTCACGCATCATATAGGGTTAAAAACCAGATTCATTCTCATAAAATATCCCAGTGGATTTTGAGACACAAAATGTTGAGTCTGGCTGAGTGTCCAAGAGTGGAAGTCAAGTCATTCAATTCAAATACAGGCCATCTTCAAGTTTTGTACATTATGTAATTTGTCTGAATTTAAGAAAATATATGAATTTCCTTTGTCCCAGTTAAATTTTGAAAAATGTTTCTCAGCTTGCCTTGTTCAAATTTAATAGTCCACCCGAAGACATCACAGACAGGCCAGAGGGATTCTGTGGACAATCAATAGCAAACTGCCATGCAAGATTAGTATTTGGGGACTTTGGTCTAGGTCCTGTTAATATCAGTGCAGCCATCTGTTATTTTGTATCTTCTAAAGGAAGGATAGTTAAGCCTGTAACTACTGTAATTATGCAGTATGTCATCCTTTGTTCACTTATCCATCTCCAGTTAATAAATCTGCTCGATTGTGTCTTAGGCTATAAACAGTCAAGTGAAGTGTTTATTCTACTGCTCTGAAGTCGAGGAAGAATGCGTATGGGGGTGTGACAATCAGTTAAGTCAAACTACAGGAACCAGGATTTTCTTATCGATCCCCAAGCTCAATACAAATTATTTAAGATATTGAGGGGGTAAAGCATATTAGTTTGTCAGGAGTGAAGTTTGACTATGGAAGGGGTGTGAGACGCTGAACCCAAGGAAGTTACCAGGAGTAAAAACCCCAAAATCTGGAGTAAAAACCTTCATTCCCCTTTTCTGGGTTGGATTTGTACCCAAGCCCCAGAAGTGAAAGGCCAGTACTTTAACGCAACCCCGAGTAATGCCAGCACTAAATAGGCAGCACTCATCCTGTAGCACTAACTAATCGTTCTACCATACCTGTCATTGGACGTTAACTGACAGCGCCGAACGTCTGGTATTGATATCACGCCGCAGTGCTTATACTGTCCATCGCCAATCGAGCGCGAAACCTCCAGCACGCCCATCACTCGACCATCCCTGTGCAGACAGGAATCAACACATCAGCCTGTGCTCAATGCATACACAAAATAAGCAAGGTACAGGACAATAAACCTGCTTCACGTCATAGCCGTTAGTCACACAGTTTGCAATGTCCCTTAGTCTGGCACTTAGGCAGGCCTCCCTCAGGGAACCAGACTGCCCACTCTACAGGGCTGATTCTGCGACTGAGCATTGCTGGCGAGAAGTGACACCTGCAGGGAGGACTGGTCACTAAATCATGGGCTTTAAACTAGCAGCAGAAAATCAGGAGCTGCGGGGCACAGTTTTGTGAGTAGCATCCTTTGCGAGTGCCCGAGTAGGGAATCAGCTTCTCTATCTCATCATCAGTGACCTGGTTGATGATATAAAAATTGTTCTCTTTGCTGATGATACGACCTTTTGTAGAAAGTGGTTAGTTCCCCAGGTGGAAGTCTTGGGTAGTGATACATTGTGCTGAGCCATGGGCAGATCAACGCCGTGACATCTATAGCCGCGAGAGGACCAATTGATTGCGACGTTACCTACCCACTTCCACTCTACAAGCAGGAAACTCTCCAAAAAAACTTTCTGGCTTGATGATCGTACCTACATGGGGGTGGACAAACACTGTACAGCTGGGAAAAACTGGTGGGAATCTCAAGAAACCTTAACGCTACTTATCATTGGCAACTTTTGGATTCCACAAAGCCTCCATGTGGACAGAAATGGAATACTGTAGCCCTGTTAATCAGGCTGCAGAGAACACCTCTCTCTTGCTCCTAGGCTAAATGTAGGCCAGACCAACAACAGAAACGGATGAGGATACTTACTCTATGCCAGAACCAGAGATATGCAGCATAAGAGGTGGGCTGCGGAGTCTGTGGGTCCTCCGCAGCATCGCAGGGATATGGAGGGGCACAGATCTACACACAAGTTTAATTGAAGCATTTTTTGTTGCGCCAGAGCTGCAGGCATGTGTATTAGGCTTGGGCAAAGCTGTCACTTGTTGCTACCGCAGTCAGTCTCCAAGAAAACTGTCCCAGTTACAGTTGCCCCGGACTACGCTCCTTTGTTATGCCCAATAATTTGTTTTGTGAAACCTGGAAAAGTTGTTGTTTATTCAGCAGGCTGAAGGAAGGTCAGAAAACGGTGCTCGGAACTGAATTGGCAGAGGGAGATTTAGAAAGGGATCGGGGAGGTGGGGGGGTGATGGAGAAGTGATTGGAAGTAAAAAAAATTCACAATGTTCAATCTTGCAATTAAACGAGCAATAGGGTGCTGTTGTAACGCTAGCACACTGTCTGAAGATTATGCTGAGACTTCATCATGTATTGGTCAGGCCATATTTGGAGCAACGAGTTCAATTCTCCCCCAAATATTGTGTACACAACGGAGAAGGTGCAGAGAGCAGCAAGTCCATAACCACAGGCAGTTCAGGACCCCAATACTGTCCCAGAAGCTTTTGAGTGTGCTTCTTTTTTGCAAATTAGACAATTAGATGCAAGAGAAAGAAGAAAAGGCATCTTAAGTGGATCCTGAAACAGATACCTGAAACTAAATGACAAGTTTTAAACCATTTATATTCTGGAGATTTCAGCATCCATCTGTTAATCCCAGCCTCAGAGTTTCAAAGTAAAGATGGAATGCTTTTGCCAGGGTTAAAATATCATTAGTAAGCTACAAAGAATCATAACTATAACGACCTTGAGGGAATTGGCTGTGGGATGGTGGAGTTTTGGCTCCTCCTACTGGGGGAAGAGGAGGGGGAAGTTGGGTATATACGGCAAAACTCAAAAGGTTCTGTGGAAGGAGAGAGAGGGACTAAGAGATAGATCTATAAAAAGACTTGCATCATATAAAAGATAGTCACTAATAAATCCAATAAGGAATTCAGGAGAAACTTCTTTACCCAGAGAGTGGTTAGAATGTGGAACTCGCTACCACGAGGAATAGTTGAGGTGAATAGTATAGATGTATTTAAGGGGAAGCTAAGCAAGATCATGAGGGAGAATGGAATAGAAGGATATGTTGATGGGGTTAGATGAAGCAAGATGGGAAGAGGCTTGTGTGGAGCATAAACACCAGCATGGACCTAGTGGGCCAAACGGCCTGTTTCTATGCTGTAAAATTGTACGTAATTCTATGTGATCATTGTTACCAGCTATTATAAAATAAGCCTGGTGCTACATACATAAACGTGTTTGGGGCTTGTGTGGAAGAAGTTGGTGATTTCATTGAAATGACAGACTGTTTGTTTTGTCAGTATGTAATAACACACCGTCTCACTGGGTGTACGCTGCTCCGTGGAAAATGTTCCATTTCCCAGCACTGATATCCCTCAGCTTGACGAACGCGTCACTAAAAGTTAAATCTAAAAGAACTTACTCGTGCAGAGAGGCCCTGTAAAAGAGCACCATTGTGCATTGGTGGGAGATTCACTGACTATGCTACTGAGTTTGTCAGAGCCGGAAGCCTTTCCGTTGCATGGTGAAGTTAATCGAACAAGTAATTTTAAGCTGAACAAAGAATTGAGGGAGGAACCTGGGTCCTGATCCACTGAGAGGACCCAACAGCAAGGACCCATCATGCAGGTAGTTACGTTCATATTTCAGGACAGGAAAGGCTGTAGAGCTTCAGCACTGGACCAGTGACAGGAAATGGTGATCTGAGGGCAGTCCCGGGAGGAAGTGCTCTGTGCCACAAGCTGGGCAAGAGTGACAGGCATCTGTTACACACTTGCACAGAGGGCCAAAATAACCAGCTAATATAACACAAGAGTCGAACTGTGCTACAAACACGGCATCCATATTGAAACAATGCAATTCCTGTGACCGTGGTTACCTACTAGCCTTGATGAACACAAAAGTGAACGCTACCCAGCTGATAATTTGGCCGCCCCCCTCACCCCATAAAGAAATAAGAGACCTTTCATGTGGCTTCTCCTGCAATAACAAGCAATGCACAAGGAATAAATGGAGAGGGGATTCTGGCCGTATTCCCGTTTAAGGCATAAGTCTTGGATTTTTTTACCTTGTACAAACCCCTGCAGGTTTATTTCCACACACCAAACTTTCAGCAGTCTTGTCAAGACCGAATACCGGGATCTCCTCACTCTACAAACCCTCTCGATCCATTAACACTCATCTCGCAGGAGATCAGACCCTTCAGATTCAATTTACATCATTGAGGGGCAAATGCTTTGATTTTTCTACCCAATCACAATAAGATTAGGAAACAATCAGCCAGTTCCAGAGCATAGTGTGGTGATGTCCAGTGCATTCCTGTTCCTGTGAGCGTCAATACACTCCCGCCAGGAACAGAAAATCCCATTTGCTCGCTTCTCTGCTGCAACTCTTACCCACTCTACTTACGAAAACCTCGCCTGTACCAACGGCAGATTTTAGATTCACTTCTTTTGGTTAAAATTCTGATAATAGCAATAGTTTTCAGTGAGCAAAATACAAACATTAAAAAATACACTAGAAGACAAACTGCAAATTTGAAATAACAAAAGCCATGATCCCAAATCAACATCTGAAAGAGAAAGATTAATAACTTGGCTGAGAACCGTAACCAAAATCTCCATCGTTGGGGTACAGACCTTAACAAAGAAGGATAAATCAGTAAATTGGTGAAGAGGAAAGATATGCTAAGTACAGTCACAAAAAGGCAGCAAATGGGTTTAGTATCCTGGAAATATGTTTTAAAGTACGGCAGCAAGTTGGAAAATCCTGATTTATCCAGCACATAAGAACATAACAAGTAGGCCATACGGGCCCTCAAGCCTGCTCTGCCATTCAGCAAGATCGTACCTCAACACCACTTTCCCATCCTATCCCTATATCCCTTAGGGTCCAAAAATCTACTGATCTCAGTCTTGAATATACTCAAAGACTGAGCATCCACAGCCCTCTGGGGTAGAGAATTCCAAAGATTCACAACCCTCAGTGAAGAAATTTTTCCTCATCTCAGTACTAAATGGCAGACCCCTTATCTTGAGACTATGACCCCTAGTTCTAGACTCTCCAGCCAGAGGAAACAGCCTCTCAGCATCTAACCCGTCAAGCTCTCTCAGAATCTTATGTTTCAATGAGGTGATTTTCATTCTTCTAAACTCCAGAGACTATTGGCCCATTCTACTCAATCTCTCCTCATAGGACAACCCTCTCATCCCAAGAATCAATCTAGTGAACCTTCATTGCACCGCTCTAAGCCAATTATATCCTTCCTTAACTAAGACGACCAAAACTGTACACAGTACTCCAGATGTGGTCTCACCAGAGCCCTATATAATTGCAGGAAGACCTCCTTACTCTTATACTCCAACCCCCTCTGCAATAAAGGCTTACATGCCATTTGCCTTTCCAATTGCTTGCTATACCTGTGATTCATGTACAAGGACACCCAAATCCCTCTGAATACCAACATCTTAGTCTCTCACCTTTTAAAAAATATTCTGCTTTTCTATTCTTCCTACCAAAGTGGATAATTTCACATTTCCCCACATTATACTCCATCTGCCACCTGTCTATATCCCTTTGCAGCCTCTTTATGTCCTCCTTACAGCTTACTTTCCCACCTAGCTTTGTATAGTCAGCAAACTTGGATACATTACACTCAATCCCCTCGTCTAAGTCATTGATATAGATTGTAAATAGCTGAGGCCCAAGCACTGATCCTTGCAGCACCCCACTAATTACAATCTGCCAACACGAAAACGGCTCGTATGTTCCTACTCTCTGTTTTCTGTCCATTAACCAATCCTCAATCCGTGGTAATATATTACCCCTATTCCAATGAGCCCTAATCTTGTAACAACCTGTCATGTGGCACCTTATCGAATGCCTTTTGAAAATCCTAATATACGACATCCACTGGTTCCTCCTTATCTGCCCTATTAGTTACACCCTCAAAAAATTCTAATAGATTTGTCAAGCCCAATTTCCCTTTCATAAAACAGTGTTGATTCTGCCTAATCAGATTATGATTTTTAAGTGTCCTTTTACTACTTAATAGCACGTGGGGAGCTACAAAACAAAAAAGTTAGAAGCATTAAAACAATTTGCATTTTTATAGCACATTTAAAATAAATAAAACATTCCAAGGTGCTTCATAGAAGCATAATCAGACAAAAATCGACACCGGGCCAAAGAAGGAGATATTCGGAAGGGTGGTGCCAAGTTTTGTCAAAGAGTGGGTTTTAAGGAGGGTCTTAAAAGGAGGAGAGGGAATTCCAGAGCTTAGGGCAGAAAGCATGGCCGCAAACATTGGGGAGAAGGGAGTGAGGGATGCACAGGGGGCTAGAGTTGGAGGAATGAAGAATTCTCTGATAGTTGTAGTGCTGGAGAACATAATAGGGATAGGAAGGGACGAGGCCATGAAGGAATTTGAACACGAGAATGAGAATTTTAAACTTGAGGTGTTTTGGGACTGTAAGTCAATGTAGGTTTGTGAGCACAGGGTTGATGGGTGAATGGGACTTGGTGCGAATTAGGATAAGGGCAGCAGAGTTTTGGATGAGCTAAAAAGTTTATGCAGGATGGAGGATGGGAGGCCAGCGAGGAGAGCATTGGAATAGCCAAGTCTGGAAGTGAAAAAGGCACGGATGAGGGAATGCCTCGATTTTAAAATTCTCATTCTTGTTTTCAAATCCCTTCATAGCCTCGCCCCTCCCTATGTCTGAAACCTCCTCCTGCCCTACAACACTCAGATCTCTGCACTCCTCCAATTCTTGCCTCTTGCGCATTCCCGATTTTAATCATTCCGCCATTGGTGGCTGTGCCTTAAGCTGCCTAGGCCCTAATTTCTGGAATTCCCTCCCTAAACTTTTCCGCCCTCGCTCCTCCTTTAAGACGCTCCTTTAAACCTACCTGTCCTAATATCTTATGTGGCCTTGATGTCAAATTTTGTTTGATTACACTCCTGTGAAGCACCTTGGGACGTTTTACTACCTTAAAGGCGTTATATAAATGCAAGTGGTTGTTGTTGTTGGCAGCAGATGAGCTGAGACGGGGCAGAGATAGGCGATCTTACGGAGGTAGAAGTAGACAGTCTTTGTGATGGAGCAGATATGGGGTAGGAAACTCAGCTCGGGGTGAAATAGGATACCGAGGTTGCGAGCAGTCTGGTTCAACCCAAGACAGTGGCTGGGGAGGGGAATGGAATTAGTGGACAGGACATGTAGAGAGTTCTGGGTGGGGACTGAAAATAGTGGTTTTGCCCTTCCCAATGTTTAACTGGAGGAAATTGCTGCTCATCCGGGACTGGTAAAACAGGCAGTGGAGGCGTTGAGAGAGGTTGTGGAGAGGTGGAGCTGGGTCTCATTAGTGGACATGTGGAAATCTAGTTGTGGAGGATGAAGGTGTGGTGGAGATAGACAGTAAAGCTTTGTTACTTTTTACAAATGATGGAAGAAGTGAGAATACAGAATCATAGAGCAAGCTGCTAGTAAGAGGAAGTTAAATAGAGGTTTTTAAAATTATGAAGGACTTTGATGAGGTGAATAGGGAAATATTATTTCACCTGATTGGGAAGTCAGTGATGAGGGATCATCATTTTAAAATTGTCACAGAGAGAAGGGAGAGGGGTTTGGAGAAGTTTCTTTATGTAAAGAGTTGTTAAGAGCATGAAATGCTTTGCCAAAGGGAATAGTTGAATAACTGAGACCATTGCATGTTTTTATGAAACAGTAGATATACAGGACAAATAAAGGACTATCGAGAGAGAGCAGGACAGTGAGATAAGTTTTGGATTGCTCTAGCAAAAAGCAGTCAACAGACACCATGGGCTGAATGGCCTCCTTCTGCGTTGCAAACTTCTATGGTTCTAATCTCTAGAAACTGTTTCTGTCTGCAGAATTCCTCCAATTTTAACATGGATCTGCCTATACTCTGAACTGCAAAATCCAACACACAAAATTCATCTAAATGCTCATTCCAACTCTATTTACCTTTAACGCTAAAGGAAGCTGAGTCCACCGTCTGCCTGCATTTAACACTGCGAGTTGCCTCCCGTCTCCAAAAACCCAAGGGAGACAGATTCTCATGGAGCGCCCGGGTTTCTGTGCTTTCAGGATCGCACTGCGCCACACACAGTGGACCTCGGAATTTCCACACGTTATGCGATTTTACACAACAAGCTAATGCAATGAACTGGCACCGCAGGTTTGGCAAGCAAGAGGCAGATTTCAAGGCCCACCTCTCTTTCCTTGTGCAGCACATATTGACTGAGGATCATAATTTGTTTGATCAGACACTTGCCCACCTTTCTACAGAAATCATTGTTAGAATTTACTCCTCACCTAACTGTACCTCCTGCTTTCTGGATTCTCATTCTCTCCTCGTACTGGGTTGGGTTGTGTTCCTTCACTAGCGGCAGGGACGTCAGTTTCTTGCTCTTCTCGTTGAACCGACAAAGAATGGCCTGAATGTGAAAAAGCAAATTTTACTTCAGCAGGTAAAGGGTTAATTCTATCTACAATTAATGTTCTGATTTTTATAAAACTGAACAAGGTGCAACATCACACCGAGACTGTACACACACCGACCCACGTACATCGCACCGAGACTGTACACACACCGACCCACGTACATCGCACCGAGACTGTACACACCCCGACCCACGTACATCACACCGAGACTGTACACACCCCGACCCACGTACATCGCACCGAGACTGTACACACCCCGACCCACGTACATCACACCGAGACTGTACACACACCGACCCACGTACATCGCACCGAGACTGTACACACACCGACCCACGTACATCGCACCGAGACTGTACACACCCCGACCCACGTACATCGCACCGAGACTGTACACACCCCGACCCACGTACATCACACCGAGACTGTACACACCCCGACCCACGTACATCACACCGAGACTGTACACACCCCGACCCACGTACATCACACCGAGACTGTACACACCCCGACCCACGTACATCACACCGAGACTGTACACACCCCGACCCACGTACATCACACCGAGACTGTACACACACCGACCCACGTACATCACACCGAGACTGTACACACACCGACCCACGTACATCGCACCGAGACTGTACACACACCGACCCACGTACATCACACCGAGACTGTACACACACCGACCCACGTACATCACACCGAGACTGTACACACCCCGACCCACGTACATCACACCGAGACTGTACACACCCCGACCCACGTACGTCACACCGAGACTGTACACACACCGACCCACGTACGTCACACCGAGACTGTACACACACCGACCCACGTACATCACACCGAGACTGTACACACCCCGACCCACGTACATCACACCGAGACTGTACACACCCCGACCCACGTACATCGCACCGAGACTGTACACACCCCGACCCACGTACATCGCACCGAGACTGTACACAAACCGATCCACGTACATCGCACCGAGACTGTACACACCCCGACCCACGTACATCACACCGAGACTGTACACACACCGACCCACGTACGTCACACCGAGACTGTACACACCCCGACCCACGTACATCACACCGAGACTGTACACACCCCGACCCACGTACATCGCACCGAGACTGTACACACCCCGACCCACGTACATCACACCGAGACTGTACACAAACCGACCCACGTACATCGCACCGAGACTGTACACACCCCGACCCACGTACATCGCACCGAGACTGTACACACCCCGACCCACGTACATCACACCGAGACTGTACACAAACCGACCCACGTACATCACACCGAGACTGTACACACCCCGACCCACGTACATCACACCGAGACTGTACACAAACCGACCCACGTACATCGCACCGAGACTGTACACACACCGACCCACGTACATCACACCGAGACTGTACACAAACCGACCCACGTACATCACACCGAGACTGTACACAAACCGACCCACGTACATCGTACCGAGACAGTACACACCCCGACCCACGTACATCGCACCGAGACTGTACACAAACCGACCCACGTACATCGCACCGAGACTGTACACACCCCGACCCACGTACATCGCACCGAGACTGTACACACCCCGACCCACGTACATCGCACCGAGACTGTACACACCCCGACCCACGTACATCACACCGAGACTGTACACAAACCGACCCACGTACATCACACCGAGACTGTACACACCCCGACCCACGTACATCGCACCGAGACTGTACACACCCCGACCCACGTACGTCACACCGAGACTGTACACACCCCGACCCACGTACATCACACCGAGACTGTACACACCCCGACCCACGTACGTCACACCGAGACTGTACACACCCCGACCCACGTACATCACACCGAGACTGTACACACCCCGACCCACGTACATCACACCGAGACTGTACACACCCCGACCCACGTACATCACACCGAGACTGTACACACCCCGACCCACGTACATCACACCGAGACTGTACACACCCCGACCCACGTACATCACACCGAGACTGTACACACCCCGACCCACGTACGTCACACCGAGACTGTACACACCCCGACCCACGTACATCACACCGAGACTGTACACACCCCGACCCACGTACATCACACCGAGACTGTACACACACCGACCCACGTACATCACACCGAGACTGTACACAAACCGACCCACGTACATCACACCGAGACTGTACACACACCGACCCACGTACGTCACACCGAGACTGTACACACACCGACCCACGTACGTCACACCGAGACTGTACACACCCCGACCCACGTACGTCACACCGAGACTGTACACACCCCGACCCACGTACATCACACCGAGACTGTACACACCCCGACCCACGTACATCACACCGAGACTGTACACACCCCGACCCACGTACGTCACACCGAGACTGTACACACCCCGACCCACGTACATCGCACCGAGACTGTACACACCCCGACCCACGTACATCACACCGAGACTGTACACACCCCGACCCACGTACATCACACCGAGACTGTACACACCCCGACCCACGTACGTCACACCGAGACTGTACACACCCCGACCCACGTACATCACACCGAGACTGTACACACACCGACCCACGTACATCACACCGAGACTGTACACACCCCGACCCACGTACATCGCACCGAGACTGTACACACCCCGACCCACGTACATCACACCGAGACTGTACACACCCCGACCCACGTACATCGCACCGAGACTGTACACACCCCGACCCACGTACATCACACCGAGACTGTACACACCCCGACCCACGTACATCACACCGAGACTGTACACACCCGACCCACGTACATCGCACCGAGACTGTACACACCCCGACCCACGTACATCACACCGAGACTGTACACACCCCGACCCACGTACATCACACCGAGACTGTACACAAACCGACCCACGTACATCACACCGAGACTGTACACACCCCGACCCACGTACATCACACCGAGACTGTACACACCCCGACCCACGTACATCGCACCGAGACTGTACACACCCCGACCCACGTACATCACACCGAGACTGTACACACCCCGACCCACGTACATCACACCGAGACTGTACACACCCCGACCCACGTACATCACACCGAGACTGTACACACACCGACCCACGTACATCACACCGAGACTGTACACACCCCGACCCACGTACATCACACCGAGACTGTACACACCCCGACCCACGTACATCGCACCGAGACTGTACACAAACCGACCCACGTACATCGCACCGAGACTGTACACAAACCGACCCACGTACATCGCACCGAGACTGTACACAAACCGACCCACGTACGTCACACCGAGACTGTACACACACCGACCCACGTACGTCACACCGAGACTGTACACAAACCGACCCACGTACATCGCACCGAGACTGTACACACACCGACCCACGTACATCACACCGAGACTGTACACAAACCGACCCACGTACATCGCACCGAGACTGTACACAAACCGACCCACGTACATCGCACCGAGACTGTACACACACCGACCCACGTACATCACACCGAGACTGTACACAAACCGACCCACGTACATCACACCGAGACTGTACACAAACCGACCCACGTACGTCACACCGAGACTGTACACAACCCCGACCCACGTACGTCACACCGAGACTGTACACACACCGACCCACGTACATCGCACCGAGACTGTACACACACCGACCCACGTACATCGCACCGAGACTGTACACAAACCGACCCACGTACATCGCACCGAGACTGTACACACACCGACCCACGTACATCACACCGAGACTGTACACAAACCGACCCACGTACATCGCACCGAGACTGTACACAAACCGACCCACGTACATCGCACCGAGACTGTACACAAACCGACCCACGTACATCGCACCGAGACTGTACACACCCCGACCCACGTACATCACACCGAGACTGTACACACCCGACCCACGTACATCACACCAAGACTGTACACAAACCGACCCACGTACATCACACCGAGACTGTACACACCCGACCCACGTACATCACACCGAGACTGTACACACCCCGACCCACGTACATCACACCGAGACTGTACACACACCGACCCACGTACATCACACCGAGACTGTACACACCCCGACCCACGTACATCACACCGAGACTGTACACAAACCGACCCACGTACATCACACCGAGACTGTACACAAACCGACCCACGTACATCGCACCGAGACTGTACACAAACCGACCCACGTACATCGCACCGAGACTGTACACAAACCGACCCACGTACATCGCACCGAGACTGTACACAAACCCGACCCACGTACATCGCACCGAGACTGTACACAAACCGACCCACGTACACTCACACCGAGACTGTACACAAACCGACCCACGTACATCGCACCGAGACTGTACACACACCGACCCACGTACATCGCACCGAGACTGTACACAAACCGACCCACGTACATCACACCGAGACTGTACACAAACCGACCCACGTACGTCACACCGAGACTGTACACACCCGACCCACGTACATCACACCGAGACTGTACACACACCGACCCACGTACATCACACCGAGACTGTACACAAACCGACCCACGTACATCAGCACCGAGACTGTACACACACGACCCACGTACATCACACCGAGACTGTACACAAACCGACCCACGTACATCGCACCGAGACTGTACACAACCGACCCACGTACATCGCACCGAGACTGTACACAAACCGACCCACGTACATCGCACCGAGACTGTACACACACCGACCCACGTACATCGCACCGAGACTGTACACAAACCGACCCACGTACATCACACCGAGACTGTACACACACCGACCCACGTACATCACACCGAGACTGTACACACCCGACCACGTACATCACACCGAGACCTGACACAGTCACACCCGACCCACGTACATCACACCGAGACTGTACACAACCCCGACCCACGTACATCACACGAGACTGTACACAAACCGACCCACGTACATCGCACCGAGACTGTACACAAACCGACCCACGTACATCGCACCGAGACTGTACACAAACCGACCCACGTACATCGCACCGAGACTGTACACAAACCGACCCACGTACATCACACCGAGACTGTACACAAACCGACCCACGTACATCACACCGAGACTGTACACACACCGACCCACGTACATCACACCGAGACTGTACACAAACCGACCCACGTACATCGCACCGAGACTGTACACAAACCGACCCACGTACATCACACCGAGACTGTACACAAAACCGACCCACGTACATCGCACCGAGACTGTACACAAACCCGACCCACGTACATCGCACCGAGACTGTACACAAACCGACCCACGTACATCGCACCGAGACTGTACACAAACCGACCCACGTACATCGCACCGAGACTGTACACAAACCGGACCCACGTACATCGCACCGAGACTGTACACAAACCGACCCACGTACATCGCACCGAGACTGTACACACCCCGACCCACGTACATCACACCGAGACTGTACACAAACCGACCCACGTACATCACACCGAGACTGTACACACCCCGACCCACGTACATCACACCGAGACTGTACACACACCGACCCACGTACATCACACACCGAGACTGTACACACCCCGACCCACGTACATCACACCGAGACTGTACACAAACCGACCCACGTACATCACACCGAGACTGTACACACCCCGACCCACGTACATCACACCGAGACTGTACACAACCGACCCACGTACATCACACCGAGACTGTACACACACCGACCCACGTACATCACACCGAGACTGTACACAAACCGACCCACGTACATCACACCGAGACTGTACACAAACCGACCCACGTACATCACACCGAGACTGTACACAACCGACCCACGTACATCACACCGAGACTGTACACACCCCGACCCACGTACATCACACCGAGACTGTACACACCCCGACCCACGTACATCACACCGAGACTGTACACAAACCCGACCCACGTACATCACACCGAGACTGTACACAAACCGACCCACGTACATCACACCGAGACTGTACACACCCCGACCCACGTACATCACACCGAGACTGTACACACCCGACCCACGTACATCACACCGAGACTGTACACACACCGACCCCACGTACATCACACCGAGACTGTACACAAACCGACCCACGTACATCACACCGAGACTGTACACACCCCGACCCACGTACATCACACCGAGACTGTACACACCCCGACCCACGTACATCACACCGAGACTGTACACAAACCGACCCACGTACATCACACCGAGACTGTACACACCCCGACCCACGTACATCACACCGAGACTGTACACACACCGACCCACGTACATCACACCGAGACTGTACACACACCGACCCACGTACATCACACCGAGACTGTACACTACCCCCGACCCACGTACATCACACCGAGACTGTACACAAACCGACCCACGTACATCACACCGAGACTGTACACAAACCTACCCACGTACATCGCACCGAGACTGTACACAAACCGACCCACGTACATCGCACCGAGACTGTACACACACCGACCCACGTACATCAACACACCGAGACTAA